>NW_028186402.1:804157-821177 GCF_003343005.1 Rhea americana
AACAAAATTCTCCTCAAATTTTAATTATCAAAACCTGAAACCTCTTCAGTGGAGATATTTTTGCAAAAGTCACAGAGTTTCCAAAGGGTAAATTCTGATGCAAATGCAATATTTAACTTCAGCAAAAAAAGTTTGTGTGAATAATAAACACTTCCTATCCTACTCCACTACATATTAAACATGTAATTTACTTTTAAATACAATATTTTCTAACACTTACGTGGAGAAATGGGATCTGAGTGACAGAGTACAGCTTAAATCTATTCAGTGCTGCATGTTTAAGGCAGGTTTTTAGCTGTGCCCTTCTTAATGGCTGTTTTAATAGCTGATAATTCTGTCACTGTTAGTGCAAGACTAGAATCACCTGCCATAGAGCTGCTCCAGTGCACAGAGGTGTCAGGTTAACAATGGATTTTGTGCCTGGAACTAGTTAGTGAAGCCAACATTTTGTTTCTTTCTAAGGTAGACTCCTGGCAGTTAATCTATCCAAAGTTCCCTACTCATAAAGTAATCAATAGATGATTGCTAGGCCTTGATTGCTATGTAATCTGTTTATATTAAAAAGGTCTTCATTTGCAGTTGTATATTCCAGGGAACAGTTTGTAGGTTTTCTCTGATTTTATACTGTTTCTCTGTAAAATTTATTGTTGCCTATGGTCAGGAACAGGATAATGGGCTAACTGGTTTGATACTGTGCATTTTCTTTTATGTTCCTACAGTTCCTGTACTTGTTTTATCATTACCGTCATCTTCCAAACACGAAGTTTTTAATCCTGTAATCCTCATTTCTTGCAGCTGGTCAGACTGTGTATGATTCTTATAGAATCAGTAAGGTTGGAAGGGACCTCTGGAGATCATCTAGTCCAACCTCCTTGCTCAGCAGGGTCACCTACAGCATGTTAGACAGGGTTGCATCCAGGCGGGCCTTGAATATCCCCAGAGAAGGAGACTCCACAACCTCTCTGGGCAACCCGGTCCAGTGCTCCGTCACTCTCACAGGGAAGAAATTCCCCCTCAYGGTCAGGTGGAACTTCCTGTGCTTCAGTCTCTGCCCATTGCCTCTTGTCCTGTCACATGGGACAACTGAAAAGAGTTTGTCCCCATCCCCCTGGCATCCTCCCTTCAGATACTTATACACATTGATATCATAGAGGGTATCGATATCACAGTGGGTACGATTCAGCTGTCCATAAATAGGTGCCTATCACGACTTTAAGCACGGGGGGGGGGGGGGGGGGGGGGGGGAGCGGGGGGGGGGGACAGCGGACGGCACCAGCGGCAGGAGAGGGAGGAGGGGATACCCTTTGAGGCTTCTAGCTTCTGAACCTGAAGGCTGCAGGTCGTCTAGATATGCTACATCCTTTCTGTTGGCCTTGTGCAAGTGTTTAGGACACTCCTGAGTGATCCAAATTGCAATAGGAATCTGTAAAACAGGCAGCTGAATCCTGCCCAGACTGTTTTGCACTGTTTTACATGTTAGACAGTGTCTGGCACAATGAATCTCATATCCTGACAAGTGACTCTGAGTGCTGCAAGCAATAGTAYGCACTTTGTGAGACAGATATAAATGCGAACTTAGAGGAGACCACAGATAGACCAAGTCTATGCTATAAAATGTCTTCAGGATGGAAAGATTTTTTTTTTCCTTGTCAGAATTTGGCAAAGGAAATACCACATAGAAACAAATACATGTTAATGTAAGTTCATTTTGAAAACAGGATAAAAAGTATTTAAATAAGGGACATTTTGATTTTCTTCCTCCAAATGGTCTTGTTTCCATTTTAAAATGTTATTTTAGATGTATGTACACAAAATGACATATACCCATATGCCTATATTATGTCTAAATGTAATATATGCCCATAATGCAAGAGGTGAAGTTGGAATGGAAACTTTGATTTGTATTCTCATGGAACATTTACATCACCCTGGAAATGATTTACTTTGCATTTCATTTGGTGGGAAAATTTTAGAGAACACTTCCCTTTTGTAAGATGAAGAAATGCGTAGAAGGGTTGTTACTTGAGAAATGGGAAGCTCCAGTTATTCACCAGCTCCATGGCTGTGGACCCTCCATCTCTGGAGGTCGTTACAAATCAGTAAGATCAGCATCTGTCACTTAGGAATTGCTTAGGAATACTAGATCCTGCTTTGCAGTAAGCATTGGCCCAGGAGGCGTTTTGGGGTCACATTCAGTGTGTGTTAAACTACTGAAATCTAGATTCACTCACATAATTTCTGACATAAAATTAAAGTACCAAAGTAAGGAGTGTAGTCATTTTAGGCTCCCGGTATAGCCATAGGGAAAAAATATTGCAGAAGGCAATTCTGTCCTAAGCTGGGCTGAACTGCCCTCTGAGATAGAACAAGAATTAAAACTGCTATCAGAAATTAGATTTCTTTCTCACTGGCATCTTTGCTTATGATTATCTGAATAAATTTTGTGCTATAAATATAATTTATTAAAGATATGATTTTTCCAAACCAAATAGTTGGTAGTGAATGCTACTTCTTTTAATATATATGTATGTGTATATATTCTTAATTCTAGACTAGAATCTCCATAAAATCTTAAGTATTTTTTTATATCTAGAGGCAGTTGGTTAATACAAAACCTAGGCAGTATCAGTTACTGAAAGCAAAAATAGAAGAGAAACAAATTTAAGCACTGTTAAGATTTGAGTCATCACTATGTATGTCCCAAATACATTTCACAGAAAATAGTAAATTAAAATCAGAAGCAAAAATTTTGGCTCACTGGTCCTATGAGCACAGCAAAGCACAATAAAATTGAGGCAGATTCATTGGCAGATTTGTTAGTATTGGACGCTTAACATAGAGGACAGACGTCTCTGTAAATGGAATACCGCTAATTGAATAGTACACTGAATTTTGCTCGTAAAAGAATGGCATTTTTCAGTCCATCAGGGGAAATGGGTCTTCGTAGAAACCGTTTACTATGAGGTTAGTTCCTTCACTTAACACAGCTGAGAAGAAAAATATGTCATAAATTTTACATGATATTTACTTATCTCCACTGCATGTACTTTGTCCTGCTTTGCAACTTACAGATTTTTTACTGTGATGCAATGAATGTGTTTTACCCATGTAAAAATAAACAAGAACTATCATCCAAATCATTATTTTGATTACTGAGAACATCGGCATTTAAAAGGTTTAAAGGCAGTAACCATAAGCATTTGTAGGTAGAGCAAAACAGCCTAGTTGTAACGCAGAATTCATTAAACTATATTTTACCCGTTTTTTGAGTGCAAATGATCTATAAATATATTTGAGGGTAGGAAGAAATATATACACGTCTGAAATGAGTCCCCAAATGTTTCACATAGACAGCTTTCAGTTGACAGATTAATTTCAAACCTTTCTTTTTTTTCCCTTTCCTTTTTTTTTGTGCTGCTTATTTTCAACATGTTTTTCAACCAGTGTTTTGARTTATCCAAGTCACATGTTGGTGTTTCTGCTCTTTAAATGGCTGTATGGAACTTGTATAAGAAGTAGAAASGCTTAATTAAGTTGCCTGTGGAGTAAATATTCAAAGTATAGGAGGGACTATCACTGTCATCAAGCCTTCATTGTTTGTGGAAAAGGAGCAGAAGGGAAGGATAACCTTGTGATTAAACTAGTGGACTGTGACTTAGGACATCAGAGTTCAATTCCTGCATCTAAATATATTGCAATACAAATAACCTAAACCTCATCTTTTACTTTCCATTTATGTTTCTCTTTCTCCTTCTTCCCTTTCCTTGGTTCAATCCCTTTGTGCCACATAAAGGAGAATACTAGGTTAACAGTGAAAGGTTAACGTATTAGAGAACATGCTTTGAAATCAAATGACCCGAATTATTGTTGCGTTGATTAGTATGCAAGAGATATTGCATGTGAGTCAGCATCATCCTAAAACAGCCTCATCTAAGTGGAAGGACATAAAAATATTCACCTCCTGGGCATTTTGGAAATATTTTTAGCTTCATTGGTATGGAACCAATATCCTCAGGAGCTGGAACTGAGTGTTCTTAATGTGAGGCAGAAGAAGCAAGTGCAGCGCAATAACAGAATGTGACAGGCCACGAGCACAGTCTCAGTGGTTCTTGCTCTTCTTCATTCCCCAAATAAATGTGCATTAGTTAGTAAAAGACATCTTGCTTTTAAAACCAAAGAACTGAAAAGTATAGACTATAAGACATTGATTCAAAATGCAGTAATGGAGTTACCTGACAAAGTTGAGAAAAATCTCATGGGCACAGCAATCACAACCCTCCCAGTTGTAGGGTGTTACTGGATGTTATAGGTCAGTGAGAGAGAGAGAAAGACAGGAGACTAGAGGCAGTCTGGGTGGGAGCAGAAGTRCTTGATGGCAGGGGAAGTCAGGAGGAAGGGGAAGTCATTGCTGAGGGGACAGTCAAGGGAATAGATAGAGCCTCAGGTTACAAACAGCTCTCGCCTAGCAAAAGAAGAAAGGAACGAACCTGTGTGAGCTGCACATCTCCTGATCAGCTGAGCAAACAGCTCTGCAAGATAGGAAAGATCCATTGGCACCAGATGGAAGAGGCATAGAGAGCGGTGCAAGGGAAAAATGAGGACAGAAAGAGGAAGGGAAAGAGAAAGAAAGAAAGAGAAAAAGAAAGAAAAAGAGAAAATCATAGAATGGTAAGGTTGGAAGGGACCTCTGGAGGTCATCTAGTCCAACCCTCAGCATAGCCCCATACAGGGAATGAACCTGCGATCTTGGCATTAGCAGCACCATACTCTAACCAACTGAGCTAAACCTGAAAGGAGAAGAACTTGTCTTTTTGAGGAGGAGGAGGAGGAGCTATTTAGTTATTTTCCTGATCTTTTTCTCAGTTGAGCATCTTATTCACTACTCTTGACAATTTGGATGTGGAAATGACCATGATCCACTGATGTCCTTTGGCTCATATCCCAGCTGTGCAATATTAAAAATCAGAACGTTTGTTTTTGGACAAAATCATTCGCTCATTTAGGATCAGAGCAAAGTGGCTTGCAAACAGGAAATACAATTCAATTCGTATGGTATTTTTAATGGAGAAACCTATTATGAATGTTTTAAAAGCTTTGGGAAAACAGTATGAGCAAGCAAACAGACACTTACACATATTGCTAATATATTGCAGTTTCAGTAAGCTAATTAAATGTTGCACAAAGCAGTGATCAGATTAAGSTTGCAAATAAGATTGAATCAATGAGTTCAAATAATCAAACTTCCAAATTAATAGTGCATATATTCAAATTGAATTTTGAGTTTGACACTGTTTGACTTAGTTTGTTAGTTTTGTCTTGGAAAAATTTAAGGAGGAGCTAGATTTCTTTCATTGATGATCTCAGCTGCTCATACAGATATTACAGGGGGAGGGAAAAAAYCGCATGGGACAGAAATGTACTTCATTCAAGTGGAGTTTCTCTTTCTCAACTTTGCTCATCAATTTTAGAYATCTAGTCTAAAGTAACCATGTAGTCTGTACAGAGCTCAAAAAGAGAGCAACACCCAGAAGTCTATTCTGGTCTAGCCTTGAACATTCAATTTAGAGCAAGAAKAATCACCCGTTTGAAACCTCTCTTTTTCCCCACTTTGTATAAAGAGTATGTGCATGATTAGCTCGGTACCTAACTATTTTAGATATGAAAACTTCTGCCCTAGACATCTGACTTTTATTTGGCTAAAGTTAGGTAAAATTAATCCTGGCCTAAGCATTTCTTCTAGGCTTGATACTTTGACAGCACAATTCGGAAAACATAGGTGATGGAGTTCCTTTGTTCGTCTTAGCAGAGTATAACTAGATGAATGCCATTAGAATGCCTCCTCCTTAAATCTCACTGCTGCACATTATTGTGGTTGYTCTTATTCCACCCCCAAACTTTTGAACAAAGGAACCTTTTCAAAGACTTCACACAAAGGTGATGGAAAAATCATACACATTAACTACTTTTGAATAACACCATTTTAACCTGAAGAATCTATTAATTCTGTACTGTTTACTTTAAGAAAATTATTTAAGGCATTGTTTATGCATATGCTGACACATGCATACAATATAATTGAAAAAATAATAAAGGAAAAAAAAAAGATGAAGGCAAATGCCGTCACACACAAAGAGCTTGATTTCTGCTTCCCGGGAGCCTGCACTGACAGCATGTTGTTCTTTGTTATCTGTATGTATGGCTATTGTGGTGAGAATTCAAACCTTGTCCCACCTTCCTTATAAGATGCAGTGCTTAAGACAAGCACTTCTATAGTTGTACTCAGCTGCATCTATACTGCAGACATGGAGACATTCAGTAGACTAAATATATTTGTCTAGTGCCATTTGAAATGCCCTAGGGTATCCCACATGGCTCTGAGTATTACTCCTGTAGACCATGTGTCATATCTGTCAGCCTCGTGTGAATGACTTAGACAATCTAAACATTTCAAATTGCACCATATGTTGGGCAACTGAATGAGCCTCTGTGGCTCCAGAGTCAGCTCCAGATTAAGACATTTAAATTCAGATGCCTACGTGTAGGTGTCTACATGTGAGTTAAGTATCTAAGCTCCTGTTCTAGTCAATGAAAATTTAATCACTACACTGATGCTGAAAAGCAATACCGCTGACCCGTTGCTTTAGCCAGACAGGATAAATTGAATTGCTCTAGACTCTACTTCCTGTATTGACAAGGGACGCAGAGTCTGTGGCTGGAAGCCAGACAGAATGCTTTAGGGCATCTCCGAGAGCACTAGAGGCTTATGTGAGGACAAATGAATTGAGAATTAGACCTATGTTGCACTAACACGAGCTTGGACATTACCTCACATGTAGACACCTTTAGGCAGGCACATTATTAGTTTTATCTTGAACTGAATCACATCCTGAAGTTAGGTAAGATAAATCCTGTGCTTGATGTCTTGGCACATGGCTATAGGAGCTGGCTATGTCACTTTTCCCATGATGAACAGAGATTTGTATGCATATGAACATAATTTCATCAGCTTCAGGCAAGATGGGCCAGTAAATCACTGGCAGAGCTGGAGCTTACGTGACTCAAGGAGCCCAGCACAGAGTTCTGAAAGAGTAGACCACAATCTATAGACATCAACACATGCAAAATTGACAGCCTGAAGCTGAAGGCAATTACAGACATGAAAAAAGAAATGAATTTAGCGCTACACTTGATGAGGCAGACCCAGCAAAGTCTGTGAGAGGCAGACAGATTGATGCAGATGAATGGTATGATGATGATTCTGTGTTGCGAAGAAGTACTAAACAAAGAGATTAGGAGGTGGAGAAAGAAGACGAGTAGAAATACAAGGGAAAAACTTATTTTTTAAAAGGAGAATGGTGCCAATTCCGACACTCTGTGGACTGAGGCAGCTCAATGGACTGATTCTATGAAACAAGGAATCATTTTTCATTTACAACCCTTAGCTCAAGCACAGTAAAAATTATTATACATGTATCTCTGTGTTGATTGCCAATGGTTCTGTTACATGAGGGAGGGGAAGAGGGATTTTGGCAGAGGGGGATTGACAAATGCAGTTAACAAATATAGCATTGATTGCTTTGTATCAAATATTTTGAGACAATTACCTCCAAGGTCAGTGGGGAGAGTTTTTTGGCTTCCATTAGAAAAGTTGGCTGGGGAAGAATGAAAGAGGTGAAAATAATGCCAGTCCACAGTAACGACCCATCGGGAGTGCCGTATGCTCCATACAGTGAGTTGTCAGGGAACCTTTAATTCCAAAGAAATATGGATAGTCATTTATGTCTTGCATGTGTCAGACACATTGGAACTGACATTAAAAAAATCAAGTTAAGCAAGTGCTGTAGTGTTACATCTTACATTTAAATCATTGTGCTGGCAATAATTTTTTATTTGAGCCTATTTGGGCGTGAAAAATGCCTGGCCAGAAAACTCTTCTGTGTCAAGTCTCTATTAATATAAGAAGACGGTATGGTGACTGAGACTGACAACTTCTGTTTTGCTTTGTTTTTAGTGGCTTTATTTTATTTATTTATTTTTTCTTTTTGGCCTAGTTCATGGTTCTTGCCAAGGGACCTGAGAGAGAACAAATGTTTTTAACAGGCAAAGCACGGAATTAATTCACTAGTGTGTGTTATATGATAGGGTCATTACATCAGTGCTGGCTGAAAGCATGGAGAATACCGTATCCACACTCTGCTCGTGAGTTTCCTCTGCTGGGAAATCATTCATGAGAAGCCTGCACACCTTTCTAATCACTTTCCCATGAGTAGAAATGGACCAATATAGGAAAGGGGGTAAAGAAAAGGCATTAGCATCAAAGTCATAGATTTACTTGCATGTTCTCCATGGCCATTTAGTATCTGATTTTACAGTAGTGCTTTCAGATTCAGGCTAAAGTCACAGTCCCCTTATGCCAAATTCTTTATGTGCACACTATGCACCTAATGAACTAAGCTAGTCTGAATACTAGAAGGAAGAAGGAAGGCTTATTACCTCTGATGTGCAGTTGGGAAACTGAGGCACAGAGAAATAATTCCTCCTCAGAAGCACTGTAGCCTAAGTCTGTGTCAAAGAAAAGAAATAAACCCGTATGTCGTACTTCAGTCTAATCACTGAGACACATTTCTCACACCTAGATAAAATATATGCTTTGGCAAATTAGTGTAAATAAGATGTGGTTGGTCAAACACTTGCAATTATTTTACATGTGATCGTGTTTTCACAAGTTTCTGCTACTCAGCTTTTAGTTAATATAACTTCTACTGAGAGGAGATAACTGGCCATTTATATGACAGTAGCTAGGTGAAAGTCAAAGGAAAATAGGTTAGTTTGAATCACATTTATTTTAGAGACATCATGCTACTGTATTTGCCTAGTCARATGTTTTTAAATTTCTTTTGTCTAGTGGTTTACATTTTTGTAACCAGCTAAGTGTGCACGTAGGGACTCATTTTTTTTTCTTACCGCTGCCACACAAGGAACTAAAAGCAATTTTGAACCCCTGCCAGGGCAATTCTTCCTGCTTGGGTTTTGCAGAGCTACAATTTCATTCCTCATTGAAGAAAACCAAACTAAGAACAGTGCTAGAGTATATGAGGGATGGCTTCTCACAAAGATCAGCTGTTCTCTACAAAGTTTTGCCCGTGTGGCAGGAAAAGGCATGAAAATAGAGGTCTCTAATAGGTGTAATTATGTCAGCAAGCTCTCCCTACACTTAACTTTTAGCAGTAAGAGAGATTTTTGCTTAAATAGATGGTGTCATTGTGGGGGAAGACTTACCCACATCAGCAAAAGAACCACTTCTATTTTCCTGTGTAACTATCTTAGCAAAGGCCTTTTTAAATGGAAATCTGCTGGGCTCCTATTGAGACCAAAAGGCTCATGTGGACAAACTGAAGCCAAAGAACAAGGAATATGATGGGTGAAGGAGTTAAGAAACAAACCTAAGCACCCTCCAGACTGTCCTACACATATAAGCTATGCATTTTAATGGTTTCACTCTGCTGTTTGATTCTTTCCCCTTAAAAGACCTGCTGACTAGGGAGTCTAGCACACCTCATTAGTATTTATATTCTATTGAGTGCTTCATTAGCCCTGCCATTGTATTAATGATAGCTAGGGGAAAATAACCCAGAAGGGGAAGCTCTGAAATGGGGACTACTTAGAATGTGATCAATTGAATAAATATATAATTTTGTTTTAAAGACTGGAGGAAAAATTGACCAGAATACTGCTCCTAATTACTATAATATATGGTAATGAAAATAGATATTTTTGTTCAGTGCTGCCCTTGGTGTTTTGTTGATGGAGTGATGATCATGTCCGTGATCTTTTTGTTTTGCCGATAGAAAAGATGTTGCACTATTACCACATTTCTTGACAGATATACTATTTGCTTTGCTGTTTTCCATTGGCAGGTATCCATTCTTATAGTCCACAAATATACAGKAGATTACCAGCACTGCAGAGAGTGTTTGCATTATCATTTCCATGGCTGAACAGGGAAAGACACCAGTGGTTTCACAGCTGGACTGACACTTGTGACTGCTTCCTACATGCTCTGTGGATGCAATGGTCTCTGCACCTCTGTGGTCTGTATGTTCTTTTGATGTGATCCCCACTTCTGATGTGTTCAAAAGGGAAAGATTTGTGTGTACCTGCATATGTGTCCATGTGAGTATGTATGTGTGTGCGTGTTTGTGCGTACTGCATTGAATCGCTGGAGCGTTCCACCACAAGGCATTGCCTTCGTAATGCAAAAAGCTAATACCTGTTCTCATTTAACTGGTGGCATTAATAGCTGCGTTCTCGGAGCAAAATCTGAGGTATTAGCTCTGCTACCAAAAAGAAAGGAGGAGAGCACATACAAGAACACTAAACCAGGACTTTGAAGACTGCAAGACTTTTCATCTGTGATCCACTGTGAGACTTGGAGTCTTTTCATCCCTTTGTGTCAGTTTTTCCCTTACTCCTTGAGTTTTTTTCTGGAATGCCTTTGGGAACTAGGGCTCTTTGTATATGTTTGCATCTTTTTTTTTTATAATGGTGTTCTGAYGTTGGTAGGACTTTAAGGCCTTGAAATTGTAGAAGTGACTACTAATGATCAAATTATAGTGTGCAAACCAGCAGCTATTGCAAAATCTTGCAGTTACTGATTAGTGGCCACATTTGTCAGACATGAAATTTTCCCTGATGTTTGAATATTTCCTGGAATATACATATATATTTTCTTCCTTGGACAACTCAGCTGAATTCCAGCGTACATGGGCTTTACAGATATGCATACAGCAAGCTTTTCATACTGTTTTATTCTACTTTGCCCATGATGTATGGCCTTGCCGGTTACTGTAAAAAGACATTTGGGAGTTGCATAGGCTGTTTTTTAAAGAACATTCCTCTGGTCGTTGACATTGACATGAAATGGCATGTGTTTCAGTACTTAATTGCTGACTTAATACATTTTATATTTTAATGTATTTTACTGCAATTCTGAGATTATATTCTCTTTGACCGTGTAAAGGAAAAGAGGAACATTGAAGACTGCATGTCATTCTTATATCAAGAATAACTTAAACTTACTGCAMTAAGGTCTGAAAAAAGTGATGACACATGAGATCTCTTGCTTTTCTCATCCTACCATGCCTTGAACTGACATGAAATTGTGTGTCATATGGTGGATGGGAGATGTTGCAGCAACAACGAGGTTCCTGATCTATGCACACTTCTACTGATCTTCCTGACACTGGAAATGGAAAGAATGGGATGCTGTACCTCTCTGAAGCTCCTCTGGAGACGGAATATAAAAAGGCTCACATGTTCTCAGTAAAAGCCTCCAGTTTTCCTTGTAAAGATTTAACACCGGCTTTCCGCTCGTGTATACTTTATGGAAAGGACCCAGATGAATTCAGGGCTACAGCCCTCCCTGCATAGGCTATTCCATGTACACGTTCAGTTTGACCCTTGACATATTTTTGCAAGTCAAAGAGAAATCACATTAAAACATATCCTCTCCAAAGCTGCCCTCTGCATAATGCAATCAATATTGTTTAATTAAAGGATGATACTATTGATTCTAATTAACCAAAATTGCCTACCTCATTCATTTATAGTTCATATGTGTTCCTAGAGACAGGATGATTTAGTACTCGTAATTCTACTTTCCATATACAAGAGAAACATACTTATTAAAAAAAAAAAAAAACTCAATTCCTGCACTTGGTGCCTGATATGTCATTTCATCTCATGATGAATGGACAATCTGATGTGTATAAACATAATTTAAAAATAATAAATTATGTAAGTGGGCAATCCAAATGTGCAAACATAGGGTTTCGGAAAATTGAATTTTAAAACGTTGGAATCATTAGATTACTAAAAAAGCTCTGCAGCTATTAATGGCACACTTTAATACAGCTTGGAGCTAATATTTTTCACTCTAAATAATCTGTCAGGAAATCGGTTTTGTGAGATGTATGCATGCGTTGTAGGCTGAGATATGCTAAAGAGAAAACCTTATGAGCATATTTATCGTTTAATTTGAAGAAAAGAGTCTTGGTTATATTGATGCAATATKCAATCTAAAATAAATTGTGAAATGATTATTTATATTCTTTTTTCATAACAGGAAGTGACATGTAACCAAGGTTTAAYGACCTTCAGCTCTCTGAAGAGCTACATTTTAATTCTCATTGGGTGATAAT
Source organism: Rhea americana (assembly GCF_003343005.1). Classification (NCBI taxonomy): domain Eukaryota; kingdom Metazoa; phylum Chordata; class Aves; order Rheiformes; family Rheidae; genus Rhea; species Rhea americana. The sequence goes on from NW_028186402.1 coordinate 816,358, forward strand.
TTAGAGATGCAGATATATATGAGAGTATTTCTATGTTAATCCCTAGAATTGGTATGGCCTTAGGATGGCTTGTTTAATTACGTTTTTTATGTGTTGTTCTTTTCCTTTATTTTCCAGGAAGAGCCATTAAACAGTAATTAGAATATCATGRTACAGGCTGAAAAATATATTACTCGAGGGCTCAATGTATGATTTTACAGAGAAGAAGTACTGTGTATCAAAACCTGGAAAGTAAAGGGTTTGGAAGACATCAAGGGTAGAGCATTTATGAGAAAATGTAAAATGAAATAAAAAAAATAAGCAAAAGCAATGAAAAGCCCGYTGACATTTAATGAAAGCAGTGAGATTTGTAAGTGTCAGCTGGTGTACTTGATTTATTTCTGAGATAGATCTGATCTGATTTATTTTCCTAGTGACACCAGCAGTTAGGCTTATAAGAACAACTGTGTTATCATCTACATGGAAAATTTCAGCAAAGCAAATGTGGAAACTCCCAACAGGGTTTTACTGATACATAATTTCAAGCAATGTGGTTGCAGAGGGCGGGCAATGTTGTGACAAGTAGTGCAGCATAGATTGTTTAGGCAGATACAYGGAATACTGAACTCTTGCCAAAAGTGCTGCTGCTGTTCCAAAGGAGATGGCCTGAATTGTCTTATACAAGCCTGTTTGACTTATCAGTTGTATAAAATGAACTTGATTCTATAGCTAATTTTGCTTAGGGGGAAACTGGTAGCCATGTGGTAGCCGGTGGGTTTCAATACAATACTTTTTATGGACCTACTCATGTATTACGGGGACATGAGTGATTCTTTATTAATCATGTCCCCTGATTTAAAAAGAAAACAAAACATCAAAAACAAAGGTATACTGTTAGTAGGTTCCAATTTCTTTTTTGTTTCACAACCACAGCATCATATATTGGGCAGTCTCTCTGCAGGCTCTAAATCTACAGGGTTGAATTTTGAAAACAGCTTGAAGACAAAAGGAGGCACTCCAGTGTATTAAAAACTTGTCAATATTTTTATATGGCTGGTCCTGTTATTAGGAAAGTTTAATTAATAGATGCAAGAGGAAAATGATGTTATGAATGAAAAAGGCTTCTTGTGCCTGTGTGACTAAAATAATTACCTTTCTCTGTTATCACTAGCTCTGTTCTCAGGGTCCTAGTAGATTAGTGAGGCACTATTTGTCTAGCAGGACTGACACTAGTCATATGCACAGTTGTCTATATAAACAAATAAAATAAACCATGTCTGATTCTCTGGATTTGGGGGTCAGCTTCACAGAACAACTCACGTCTATATGACTAAACTCTCTTTTCCCCAGAACTAGTAACTTTGTCCTCGATTCTGGGGGAGTGGGAATAGTCATAGAGTTGGCCTGTGCTATTTTCTCACAGATCCCAGGGATTCACTGCGAATGTGGGCACTGGCCAAGACCATGTCAAGGAGCACGCTGACCGGTAACCAGATGGATGATCATGTGCCAGTGCTTGGAGCTGTGGGCTCAGCCTGTTCACTTTTCTAGTGCAGAAATAGCCAGGGTCACCGTGATCTCCTCACAATTTTGTCACTTAGTTAAATCAGGTAGAAAAGTGTTTCTCTCTTCTGTAGAGAGCTGGAAATCACTGGAGAGATGAAAAACAGAGAGCTATTATCAAGAAATCAGATAAGGAGTAGATGTATCTTGTTGTGTTGCATCATGTATCTCTGTGAGTTTCTACTTATATATATAGCCAAATTCTGTCCCCAGATATAGATAACTGAGAAGAGTACTAACACAGCTACAGATCTGCACAGATTTCAAGCTGCTTAGTGCATAAGCAGGGATACAATCCCTGTAAGCGAAAGCGTTGGTTTGGAGGAGGTAGCTATGTATAGTAAACTCAAAGCCATTGGGCTGATGGAAACCTTTTGCAGCATAATATGCACCTTATCCTGGATTTCACCTATTCTTTGTTTGCTGCCCTTGCACCTACTGCATGCTGCAGCCAGCTATCTGATTACAGTGATGAAGAGAGCCGTGTGGCAGTGAATTTCAGTTGTGCATTGATCTTGCTGGGAATTAGTTAAAAAAAATCGATTGGAGTATCTTGGTCTCCAGCCAAAAGTATAGGATGTAAGAGGTTCAGAGTTACTGTATGATGGGTGAGCTTAACAGGTGCTCTGGATAACTGACTTGACAGAACATAATGGTTATTGTGGAGAGGCAGTCATAGTATTGACAGGGACACAGAGACAGTTAGGAAAAAAAAGGGGAAGAAGCAGCAGATTGAGACATCCATGGTGAAGCCAGAGCCAAGAAAATTTTTAACACTTTTTCCAGTCAGGGCCACTATATTTTTACCACTGGATAGATGGAATGTAAAGTGAATAGATATCTGATATGTTGTATATCATAACCTATATCAAATGCTTATATGTAACCAAACTGGGACAATTAGAGGATTAATTTGGGTATATGAAAAAAATACTCAATGGTAACAATAATAACCAAAGCACCTGGGTTAAGAAGGAGCTCATTATATTTCTAATTAATTCAAAAATGTAGAACTCATTAATGTAACTTTAATGTATCAAATCATTTCACAGTTTATGGATGGGCTTACAGGCTTGGCTTGCCCTGGCAAGCACAAATAAAAAGGGAGAAACTGCCAAGGGCAATTTTATCCTCTATTCTCTGGAAAGCACAGATAATGTGCATGCCTAAACCTTAATCAGAGAAACTGGAAGAGATCAGGCCTCAGACTTCCTCCCTTGCAAATTATCTGTATATACTCAGGGGAGTGGGCTGCATTACATTCGTTCCACCATAGCCTCACTCTGCTTTATAGTACACTGGGCAGAACTAGGTTGTATATAATACTGTGAAAGAGCCCTATAAACCGTGAAGTGCATCTTCCCTCACTGTATTTTTTAAATAGAGTACACCAAGGACACATAGCGGGCTTTGAATCCTGAATGCTACATTTTGTTTTGACATGAACTACAAGGATGACTTTTTGAAACAGAGAAACATCTTTAGGGTGAAACAGAAAAATGTTTTTTTTTAGCAAGTCTCCCACCTATCTATTCCTTCCTCCAGATTTTCCTCAGTCTAGCAGCTTTCACTGGGCTGGAGCAAATTCTGTTCTGGGTTTGCATGAAAAATGTCTTTCCTTCCATCTCCTCTGAGGCTTGGCTGGGCTGTTTGCTTCCCAACCTTTTCAGCCATTTCCCAGTTTCTGAGAATGCTGCAAGCTCCCTCAAGACTGGGTTTCTCCTCCTTTATGACCCTTTGATGCCTCATCCTGCATTCCAGCGGCTTCTCCCAGCTCAGCAGCATCAGATGCTCTTTGGGAACACACCTTCTACCTCTTTTCCCCCAAAGCCTCCACATGCCCTGGGGTGAAGCAGAAAGGAAAAGTCAAAAGAGCACCTAGCATACAGCGAGCAATACAATGTCATAAGCCAGCAAAACAGATCTACCTTCTGTCACAGGCACCCATTTGTGCAATTTATACACACCATAAGAGAACCGATAGTCTATCCCAGATGGTCTGGGAGTAATCACCTCAGGGAAGATGTACAGAAATATGCATTTGTATTTATGAGTTACCTCATTTTCTGCACCATCTCCATAGGTACTAGTGCTTTAAAAAGCAAAGCTGCCTGGGGAGTCTGTAGATTACCTCTAAACTATGGGGCACATGAGCACTATGTATCCCTTCCCTTTTTGGTTAAGGTGTAAGCGTGCACCACACCTCTGTAAACTCTGGTTTCCTTGACAAGTGAATTGCAAGTGAACTGAAGCAGAATTTCATTGTTTAAGATAATCTTTTTATCACAGATAATAGAAGTTAAGGTTTGAACTATGAGTTTTTTTTAAGCAGGAAACTTTCTGTTATCAACAAAATATACTGGGCCAAAATGATCTGCTGTATAACCCCCTAATTTCAACAAAATTGCAGCTGGGTGGGAACTGTCCTATTTTGTCCAGCCAAGTGTTGAATTCCAGCCTGTTATGGTCTTTTTATTTTGCAATAGGGTGATTTTCTCAGCAGTAAGCAAGAGATTATCTGCTTGGCTTTTCCAGAAACCTCTTTGCATTTCACATAACAGCTGATGATCTGACTTGTATTTCCAGTCATGTTCTGTGTTGGCTATACCGAGGGCTGTGAGAAGCCTCCTGTCTTTTGTTTCATGTGGGACTCAGGACAGGAACTGAGACTCCTGATCGAGCTTTAGGCAAACATTTTTCAGTGTTCAATTGAGTTGCTTTATACTGTAGGCTAAGATATCAACCTGTGTCAGTGGTCTCCCTCATTCCCATCCCTAAGCACATCCTGTTTCTTCATTCACTCAGCTGTAGTCTCTTCCTCTAGTTCTATACGCTGTGGATGGGGGAGGTGGGTGGCAAAAGTAGGAAGAAAAGTGGTTTCCTTTCTCTCAGCGCTACTGGAGTTGGTGACTGMCCCATGTTTTCTCCTGGGCTTTGGGGAGAAGGGGTAGGACTCGTCAGGATATGTCCTTGCTTTATGCTATTCAGCCACTAGATGTCTCTGATGCTGCAGAAAATTTCTGAAGGGACATTTGGTACCTGGTAAGCAAGAGGAACAAAGATGGCAGTCAACCTTTATGGGACCTGCCTCTTGTGTCTGTCACACAGCTCATTGCTGTCTTCTTTAATAAATAATTCTCAGTTAAAAAAGACTTTTCCTCATCTTTACCTCATGATAGCCACATACTCTTTCTTTCTTCTTATTGCCATAGGCAGAAAATTAATGTCCTAATTTGTCAAGTGTGCTTTTTTTTTTTTTTTTTTTTTTTTTTTTTTTT
>NW_028186402.1:821192-982598 GCF_003343005.1 Rhea americana
TTTAAATCCACCTGGGAAATAGATAGTCAACTCTCACACCTGTAAGATAGCCTATGCTTTTGAAATAGGATTTGGCTTTTGTAAATGCCAAATGAGCCTGAGACTGCACAGTGGACTGAGAAAAGTAGATTTGTGTTTCATAAATCAACACAGGATGCAGAGGACACAGTGTTCAAGAGCAGCAAGATAAGTAGAACTTACAGGTTCCACRGTACTTTCTATGTCTTTCTTCCTCTTTTTTCCTCCTCATTAGCATTTAGAAAAACTTCACYGACATCTCAGTGGGAAACAGAGAAAAAAGTGAAATCTTAAAARCATTCACAAGATAGCGAAAATCTCCTGTTCGAGTCTACCTGCATCCCATAGATGTTAGTATAGTGGAAACAGAAGCTCTGAAGTAAATGATTTTGAAAGACCTTAAACATAAAAAGTTTGGACTGTTGATTCTGAAGTTACCACAAAAATTCACATTCTTGGGATTAGGTCAGACTGATTATGGTTTAATCATGTCTACGTAATTTGTGATTAGACAGCAGAAAAGATGTATTGGGATATTTTATTGAGGGAAGCAAGCTTAAGCTTAATAGGCTTCTAAATGGGATGTTATTTGGAAAGTTCTCCTTTTTTGGCTTTCTATTTGCAATTTCCTGTCTTAATAAACCTTGCACAAAAAAGCACACTTCAGTCTGTGAACTAGCTGTTAAGAGGCAGACCTATGAAAGATTTCTGGGGACATACTTTCTTTGTTTATTTCCTTGAAAAAGTTTCAGTACTTCCAGACTCTCGGCTGTAAGTGCTGGGCAATGAAAAAAAGTGTAAAGTTCTTCGCAGTTTTAGCTATGAATGTGATTATCACTAGTAGGCATGTACCTGAAACCTTATATAGCACTTTCTGAATGAACACTTGTTTTACATTTGATTTTCAATAGCCATGTATGTGCTCCAGCAATATTTCCAAAATGCTGATCACAAAGGACTTAGCCAAGCCTGTTATTCACTTCAGCCTCAACCAGACCCAAGAGTGACATGACATATTGCTTTTAACTGTTCTTCTTGCTATGTACAGTTCTGTCTCCCATTAGAAGTGCATATGCCTTCTTTGCTACAAGGGATGTTTACATTGATACATTCCATTGTCTAGTTTTATATTTACTTTTAAACTTTTTCTGAGTACTTTTCAAAATTCTCCTATTTGTARTTTAACATTTTGCTCCCTGTTCTTTATTTGTTTCTCTTTTTTTTTCTCAGATACAATATGGCTCTTGTAACCAGAATTCCTTTTCTACTACTATTAATTGCTGTGATGCGTGTGCTTTGTCTGTCCTACTTACTTTTATACATAAATGAAGTGCAGTGGAACTTCTCTTTGCAGAGGTACATGGGATTAATGACCTTCTGGAGAGCAGTTCTGCAGAGAAGGACCTGGGAGTGCCAGTGGACAAGAAGTTGCCCATGAGCCAGCAGTGTSCCCTTGTGGCCAAGAAGGCCAATGGTATCCTGGGGTACATTAGGAAGAGTGTTGCCAGTAAGTCAAGGGAGGTGATCCTGCCCCACTACTCAGCCCTGCTGAGGCCTCATCTCGAGTCCTGTGTCCAGTTCTGGGCTCCCCAGGACAAGACACACATGGAGCTACTGGAGAGAGTCCAGCACAGGGCTACGAAGATGATCGGAGGACTGGAGCATCTGCCCTACAAGGAACGGCTGTGAGAGCTGGGCCTCTTCAGCCTGGGGAAGAGATGACTGAGGGGGGATCTTATCAATGTGTATAAGCACCTGAAGGGAGGGTGTCAAGGAGACGGGGACAAACTCTTTTCAGCTGACCCATGTGACAGGAGAAGAGGCCGTGGGCAGAAATTGAACCACAGGAAGTTCCACCTGACCGTGAAGGGGAATTTCTTCCCTGTGAGAGTGATGGAGCACTGGACTAGGTTGCCCAGGGAGGTTGTGGAGTCTCCTTCTCTGGGGATATTCAAAGCCCACCTGGAAGTGATCTCATCCAGCATGTTCTAGGTGACCCTGCTTAAGCAGGAGGGTTGGACTAGATGATCTCCAGAGGTCCCTTCCAACCTTACTGATTCTATGACTCTATGACCATTAGGTACTTTCCACACAATAGTCTTTGTTTGGCAATAGATAAAAATGGTCTGGGGGGAGTGGCACCCATAGTCAAGGTTATAATCCTATATTTGGCTGCCATTTATTAATTTGAAATAATCAGCCATTGAACTATCAATATACAGTTGGCATCCATGCAAAACATAAGTAAAAGCATATTATCGGGTGAAAGCTCTATTTTGGCAGGAGGGAGTTCTGTCTCTCTTAAAGTAGACAAGGACAAAATAAATTTTGATGCATCCCTGTCTAGTCTTTACTGCTGTCACTTCCTGTCATTCTTGTCTAGCACCTTCTCCTTGTCAAGCATCTTTCTGAAGTATCTACATTTTGAGTACGTCCCATCCTTTTAAAGGTAGAATTTTTCTCTACTAAAATGTTTTCAGGAAAGCAAGGATGTGTATGGAGCAAAGGGAGATCCCAGCCTTACCACTATTGAAAGGAATGTACAATCTTTGACTCAGTTTCTTGTTTTCATGAGCTTACTCTTCTCAACAGTGCAGTTATAAGTGGAACAGGTATACACATAGTCAGCACATCATACTTCTGAGGCAAAATGAACAGCAGAAGGGGAGCAATCTCAGCCAGCAGATGCTTTTTTGCTGGGGCAGAGGGGAAAAGTTTTGATGTTTAGGTATTATGTGGGGGTTTTTGCAAGATGCTCTTCCACAAACTACAGCTCTGCTCCTCCTTTACTGCAGTGTGYTAGTAACAAAGTCAACTGATTTCAGCAACAGTGAAACTTATGCTGATGCAGACTTTTCAGATCCACTCATTAATCTAGCATCTGGAAGCCTGTTAATCAGAGCTACAAGGTTACCTTAACACTCTTGGTGGCTTACACTMCCCAAAAAACTTACCATTTTGTGAAATGATTAGTTACTGACTGTTATACAGAGAAAGAAGCTGAAAATTGTCACTGATTGGACTCTCAGCAGTCATTCAGTTATAAAGTAATGYACCTGGAAATCACTTGTCTGAAGTACAACACAATGGAGTTACTAAGTTGCCTATTATATCTTCCTTCAGTCTCATCTCATGCTTAATTTTGAGGGTTATTGAACAGGCCATTTGAGTCAACATTAGCACTAATTTCAGAAGTCTTTATAGTCCTCATCTTGAATGCTAGCAAGCTCACTTTCAGCCTGAGWATGCATTGTGATCACTTATAATCTCCTGAGAATAGACAAAAAACAGGCATTTATATTCATTCTTCTAAAGCTGTCTTTGGTATCAGCGTTTGTTATCATTAGCTACAAGGCTAAGTAATACCAAAAAGGCTGACTAAAGGTTGTTTCTGGATGCTGCTCTAGTGTGATATAAAAAAAACTGTTGAAAGAACAATGAAAAAATGCAGACAGGTTTTTCTGGAGCCAAACTGAAATTGTGATTTGTGGGCTAATCTAAACAAGACAGAGAAGCTGCATGCACTTTAATAGAAATTTACCCTTAAGAYATTCCCCAGCCTCATTGGAGTTGTTTAAAGTAACAGAGAACTTTTCTCTTGACTTAACAGACATTGGTTCATGTCTGGATTTCATAGATGCTTTCAGACACCTGGCTGCCTTAGGATATGAACAGGCTTGGAAACCACCAGCATTTCTTCTAACTTTACATCTGAATATTTACAGTAACAGGGAAACTGTATTTCTATATCTAATGAGTTACTACCACAAGAACAGGTTATCTTGAGAAAATCCTAGTACTGTTGGGGAGAGAGGGGGAGAGAGAAAGAAAAAAATAAAAAGGTGAGACCCTGAAATTCATTCTTTTAAATCATCTCTAATCCCMAAAATTTTATTTTAGTCTCAATCCAGAGCCACCCCTAAAGCAAAGTAGCTATTTCATGAGAAAAATGTTCACCCATGCACACTTTCCCTTAAACAATTGTYTCCAGCTCTTGTATTAACATTTATTATCTTTTGGCAATTCAAACACTTTGAGCAATGAGTAGTATTCAGAAACCAGCTTTGAATAATTTCAGGCATATTTTTCTGTGTCATCACTCCACAGTACTCACACTGTACTTTCCTTCTGCTGGCTGCTTGTGCAAATCCTTTTCCAAAAGAAAAGTGAAGACAAAGGAAGAAAAAGGGAATGAAGACAAGAGAAGGAGAGGGAAGGAAAAGGCCCTGAAATATTTTCAGTGTCTTTAAAAAGCAGAAATGTTAGCAGAAGTGAAAGCCTTTTCATAAAAATGCAGAAATAAATGCAGAAATGCATTTTATTCTTTGGCCATTTTTGGTCAAAATGCATTTTATTGCCCAGTATTAGATGGGAAAATGCTGCCTTTAGCACTTTTCAAGTTGAGAAAAAAAGTATTTCTCATCAGAAATTATGAAAACTTCCTTCTCAGAGGGTTATCATCAGTAGCATGGAGTCTAGTTGGAGGCCTGTGGCTAGTGGCTTCCACCAGGGCTCTGTACTGGGGCCAGTCTTGTTCAACTTATGAATAAGTGACATGGATGAAGGGATAGATGCCTCCTCAGCAAGTCTGCAGATGATCCCAAGCTGGGAGGAGTGGCTGATACACCTGAGGGCTGTGCTGCCATTCAGAGAGACCTGGACAGGCTGGAGAGCTGGGTGGAGAGGAACYTCAKGAGGYTCAACARGGGCAAGTGCAGAGTSCTGCACCTAGGGAAAAATAACCMYAGGCACCAGKACAAGCTGGGGKCTGACCTYCTGGAGAGCAGCTCTGCAGAGAAGGACCTGGGAGTGCCGGTGGACAAGAAGTTGCCCATGAGCCAGCAATGTGCCCTTGTGGCCAAGAAGACCAACGATATGCTTGGATGCATTAGGAAGAGTATTGCCAATAAGTCAAGGGAGGTGATCCTGCCCCTCTACTCAGCCCTGCTGAGGCCTCATCTCGAGTCATGTGTCCAGTTCTGGGATCCCCAGGACAAGACACACATGGAGCTACTGGAGAGAGTCCAGCACAGGGCTACGAAGATGATCGGAGGGCTGGAGCACCTGCCCTACAAGGAACGGCTGTGAGAGCTGGGCCTCTTCAGCCTGGGGAAGAGAAGGCTGAGGGGGGTGGGATCTTATCAATGTGTACAAGTACGTGAAGGGAGGGTGTCAAGGGGATGGGGACAAACTCTTTTCAGTTGTCCCATGTGACAGGAGAAGAGGCCGTGAGCAGAAATTGAAGCACAGGAAGTTCCGCCTGACCGTGAGGGGGAATTTCTTCCCTGTGAGAGTGATGGAGCCCTGGGCCAGGTTGCCCAGAGAGGTTGTGGAGTCTCCTTCTCTGGGGATATTCCAGGCGCACCTGGACGTGATCTTATCCAGCACATTCTAGGTGACCCTGCTTGAGCAGGAGKGCTGAACTAGATGATCTCCAGAGGTCCCTTCCAACCTTACCCATGCTGCGATTCTGTGATTCTCCTTGTAAATTTTGCATGTTAAGATTTCCTTGTTTGTTGGCTAGCTTTTGAAGAATGTGCCATAATAATAATAATAATAAAGCTTCAYAATACAGATTTTCTCTCAAAATCACCCCTAACTGTGTACTTAAGCTGGCAATGAAATACAGGATAGGCATCCCAGACAAAATCAAGAAGATAAGGTACATCTTGGAGGCCTCTGCACAGAACAAATATAGTTTTTACCAGTATAGAATAAARCAGAGGGAAAACACTCTGTAAAAGATTTCTGATTCCTCTATGTTAAAATCTAGCCTTGTATCTTTGACTTTGACATGATCACTAAATATTATTTAGCTATTTATCTTTTAGAAAATGAATTATGGTCATTTTTCCCAGCTAAGAAATACCATCTYTAAACCACCAGTATTTGATCTTCCAGGGGACACATTAGTTACTGTCCATTAACTGCACCAAATAGAAGTTGGAGGATTTTTAAAGAGATAAATTGTTACTAAAAGGCCTCATACTGGTAGACAGAAAAAGTGGAACCATCTCATTCTACYTTCAGACATTTATAGGGCAGATATGTACACGTGAGCCTGTCACCTTTAATCACTTTATGGTCGCTGGGGAGAAATAGACCCAAGTAAACTGAGATTCATTTGACTGCTTTTAGGACAAAATGAATCACACTCTACAAGTTCCAGTTACTCTGCACTGAGTGTAAAGGAAGTCAAGACAACTAGCTCAGATCTATGAGTTGTCTTCATCTGGTCTAATGAACCCCAGWTGAATTTTCTAGTGAAATCAACAGACAGAAATTATTCCCAAATCTGTACTGAGATTAATAAAGAATGATATTATTTCTACAGTTGTGTAAGGAGTGTATAGGGGGAGTATTACATTTATATGATCAAAAATTACAGGAAAGTTACTATTTTTTATTAAAATCCAGAGAACAATAATCCATTCTGCAGTCACCAGTCTCTYCCTCCATTTGCTTCATATACATTTGTGACCCAAACTCACTTAAGGTAATCCCAGGCACAGCCTTTTCTGCATCTTTCATCTCCCTGTGGTGTTGTTCTTCCTCTGTTAGAATCTATTATGGAAAAGCAGTGGTTACAGAGATCTTCAAGCTAACCAGAAACATATACAGACTGGAGTGGRCCCTGGGAAAGCAGTCTTGCTTATAATCAACAACAGAGCAGGGCTGCTGTCCTGCCTGTCTGACAGTTTAGACGATTGAGCAATTTAGTTATTTATCTGAACACATGCTAAAGACAATGGATTTTCCAAGCTCTGTACAGGATATAGGGGAAAAAGTACATAGAATGGAAATAACCCCGCCACTTCTGATGTTTTCTGGTCTGACAGTTTAACTGAGAATTAGTACATCACTTAGATGAAGCACATATGCCTTTTGGTGGCAAAATCACCTCATCTAAACTAGTGCTGAATCACAGAGAAATCACATGAACTTCCTTTGGCTCCACATCTTTCCTCCAGGATCCCTCTGCCACTCAATGCAGACTATGGAATAAAGTAGTGATGTGGTTCCCCCACCCTACATGCACTTACACATCTGGCTTTTGTCTGACTTGTGTGTCCTGTGCTTTCTTGCTTACAGTCTCATCCTGCACTACCTCTACAGAAGTATGATCAAAAATCATTTTTCTACACATATGCCACACGCACAAGACATGAAGCCAATCCTATGCAACATACCCACTTTTCCCATAGATTTCTGGTGAAAAAAACAACATCTGGTCTAGGACTATTGCACTGGGTGAGTTTTATTTTGCAGAAGTGTGTTTGACACAATTGTGGTATAGTTTCTAAGCCATATCCTTAAGTGTGCTGAGCCATTAAGGTCTTGGTCTTTTGGTTTTAGTACTTTGCAGTCATAGCAGATGTTTAGAAAATTGTGTTCATAGGTTTGAATCCATTGCATCTGCTTCTTCTGATACATGCTGCTTTTMTAGCTCATTGCACTCTCTTTAAATTAAAAGAAAAGCCAGGTAGTCTTGTTTCATGCTTTATATTAATCAGATAAAAGAGAATTGATGCTTACAGGTTCTTACACGAGGTTGTTTGTAAACCAGAACAAGATTCAGAAYGAAAAAGTTTCTCAGATTCTCTTAATGACGATCATTCATCACTATGCCAACTGACTAAAACCAACTTCTAAATAATGAGAAAATGTGTTACCAAATRATGGTTTGGATTTACAGCATCACATAATAATTGTTATGGGAAGCAAGGTAGCCAAGTTGRTAGCAACACAATAAAACACTGGTTGCTTGGTCTTTGGCCTCATCTGTGACTTTGAACTCTGGGCTTCATTTTTCCCACACATAGAAAGGAGAGTGGGAGAATTGTTCTTACTGTGGTTGTAGTCTGATAATAATGATTTGTAAAAGATCTAGCTGTCATTATCACGTCACATCCTGCAATCACATTGTGTAAACGTTCTTTCCGTGGCTTTCCATTTTGCCATTTCATGTCAAGTTTGTCTTGAAGACAATGGAGACACTAACAAAAGACCAGGCTATTTTGACTCGTATTTACTCTGTTCAAACTGGTTGTATCGTAGGCACTTCTTCTGATGGATGAAAACATATCAAGGATAAGTCACAATTCTCCAATTGCCTGGAAAATGTATACTGGAGAAATATTGACTTCTTCTTGTACAAGATTTACTCAGAGTTCTGCTGGGTCAAGACAGGYTGTCTGGTAAGCAATTTCCAAGTTACTCACCTTGGATCTTTAACTTATGCCCTTTTGGCTTAAARCTATTTTATGTAACTTTAGGCACCTAATGCTCACATTATGACTTGCCCTTTGCAGCTCTYCATTCCTCTCCACTGACTATGTTCCCCATCACTTTTTCTTCAACTTTGTGTTTCATCAATATATTGGCAAGTAAGATCACTAGGACGGTATAGTACTTGATCTCTAGGTCAAAGTCAACATGATGGTAGACTGCGAATGTCAATTATCACAGTCAAAAACATATACTGTGGATGCATATCACAAAATATTTAGTGGCTTATTTTTGATCCCAGAGACACTAGAATGTTCATTACATCTTGTTTCAGCTGTCTAAAAGCTAGATATCTATTCAAAAACACTTATCTATACTTTATCAGTAATCAGTGGAGAACCAGAGCCACATGGTTTAGCTCAGTTGGTTAGAGCATGGTGCTGCTAATGCCAAGGTWGTAGRTTCAGTCCCTGTATGGGCTACACTGAGGGCTGGACTAGATGATCTCCAGAGGTCCCTTCCAACCTTATGGTTCTATAAATTCATTCCACTATCTCAGACAGCACCCTTAAAATGAAATGTATTACTCTCTGGAGTATTAATTACTTCCTGGAGAATTAATTACTCTTTTTGTATTGCTCCTGTCTACTAAGGAAGCCTAATAGAGGTACTCATTTGCCCACACATAGGCATCTTATCACATTTCAGACACCCTGGACTATCTGAGGCATCCATATGGGGCTAGCAGGTATAGCACAAGACTTCCAGCTGTTTTTACGGCACAGTAAAGAGAGACAAGGTGGGATATTTTAGGTCAACTCAAATAGCATGAGACACTTGTGTGTGGCCAACTGAYCCTACCCTATATCATTAGTTTAGACTAGATTTCTACTTTTAGATGGTTGAGTGAAGTTGATCTCATCCACAGTGCTTAATTTAGGTGTCTTGGACACAACTCAATTGTTCACACGTGCTCTAGAGTCATTTGAGATGAACCAGGGTATCCTGCCCGCACATCAGCTGCTGCTCCAGAAAGACAGAGATCTCACTAGGTCCTATGTCATAAATACTAGACACTTGTTCAGCCTACAGTCAAACAACATTTCTTGTAGTAATCCCTGTTTTCAATACAAGGAGTATTTGTATATCCTATAATTTCCCCTAACACTTATGAAGAGCTTTGTTTTTGCATTTGCTTGTATAAATTCAAATGTTTTGTAATGTACCATACCTTCCAAGTTTGGAAGTCTGTGAGCAGAACCAGTTGCTTTAGGCTACAGACTTCCAAGTTTGGTTTCAGTATCAAATATAAGGGCAGAAGTATACTCAGATCAAAATGCCAGGACAGTGAAACTTATGCTGATGCAGACTTTTCAGATCCACTCATTAATCTAGCATCTGGAAGCCTGTTAATCAGAGCTAGAAGGTTACCTTAACACTCTTGGTGGCTTACACTCCCCCCAAAAACTTACCATTTTGTGGTAATATAGGACCAAATCTAGGAGGATGTTATGGGAGACAGTGTCAAAAGCCTTGCTGAATTCAAGGTACACAACATCCACTGCTCTCCCCTCATCTACCCAGACAGTCATTCCATCAGAGAAGGCTTTCAGATTGGTTAAGCAGGATTTCCCCTTGGTGAATCCATGCTGGCTACTCCTGATCAACTTCTTCTCCTCCATATGTCTGGAGACGACAACCAGTATGAGTTGTTCCGTCCCCTTTCCAGGGATGGAGGTGAGGCTGACTTGCCTATGGTTGCCTGGGTCCTCCTTCTTGCCCTTTTTGAAGACTGGAGTGACATTGGCTTTCTTCTGGTCCTCAGGCACCTCTCCAGTTCTCCAGGACTTTTCAGAGATGAAAGATGGTCCACTTGTTCTTCTCTGAGCAACTCACAYGATGGTATGAAAGTGCATTTCATAGGTATCCACCTCTCCTTTGAAACTGCTCTCTGTCTCTGATCAGTTATTTTGTTTGATCCCTAGATGAGCTTTTTCCTGCTGCTTGGGCTAAGSTGCRKTCCCCCACCCACAGAGGCAGCTTGGCTGTCAGCTCACACCRTAGATTTATCAGCACCTGCTGCTAACTCCTTTTATGTTGAACAGTCAACCCATTCATTTGTGGAGAAGACAGATAAAGCAAAAATGGCAAAAAGCATGGTACCATTACCACAGCAATGTATTTCTTATTCAAAGAATATGTGTACTGGCATTCAGGTGGTAGAYTGYTGTATCTAGGCTAATTTTCACTGGATTCCTAAACRTTTSRCTGACRTTATTCACCCTTGCTATGCTGAGTAACATTATGACCTGTTGCTGGTTGTCTGTCCTACTATGAAGTCCTCTAATTAGCCAAACAAGTGGTGCTGCAGTGCCAGCACTGTTTGTTTTGTAAAGCTTCAGGACGAGTAGTCTGTGGTCTTTTTTMTTGTAGGATGAATYGGGAGAGTGAGARACTAGTTGGCTTCTGAAGGGTGCTTTGACCATTTCGAGGTCAAAGTGACTTCAAATTGAGAATAAGTAGGAAGTATTTGTCCTCTTTCCATGGGGAAGAACATACATGAGAAGAAGACATCTCCTCATCATGAAGAACAGAACCAGCTCATAACAGTTACRTAATATTATAGTTCACATTTACAAGAGTTGTCTTAGCAGTACATGTTTCTCAAAAGCCCCTTTTCTCCTCTGAGCTTCCTGTATTTATCTGCCTTCAATACCTTGGGGAACTCACTGTCCAATGGTTCACTGCAATTGTGTTTTATGAGGGGTTTGGGGGCTAGGCCTTTTACAAGAGAAAAGTAGAAATAATTCCCTGTCTTGACCTTGATTTTAGGATGCAGCAAGTCTTTATCCACTCTGTGGTTTTAGAGACTAAAAATTCCGAAGTCCTCCACGGTAAATTTGGTTTAACTCCTGCAGACCTGGGTCAGCTTTACCGCAGCAGAGTTACACCAGAGAAGAAGGAATAATGAAAAAATGAATGTTTCCAATAGCTTAGAGGCAAYGTTTGCAGCTGACACTGATGCTTTACCATCTGTGTGCTTGGTGTTTACAGTACTGACTGCAGTGAAATTATGATTGAAGAGCATCTCAGTAATATTTTCTGTTGGTCGATCTTATCCCAGAGTATCTGCCTCTAGGGCCAATTTGTGACTTCACCTGAACAAGTGAAGCCATCTAAGACTCTAATTTTATCTTCTCTCTTTAAAGAGAGCAGCTGTAAAGACACTTTTCAGTCTCAGAAGTACTTTAGCCCTGAAGCTGACAGTAGCCCTCAAACAAACAATAATATAAAGCAAAGTTCAGGGGCAGAAATCTTGCATTAAATAGAAAATTATTTTGTACAATAATTGAAGGTTGAAAACCCTTGTCAGCTTGTATACATGTCAGACAATTTGCCATCTGTAGATTAATCCCTCCAGCCTCCAGAGGTACTTATTTGTGTAGTTRGGAGAGAGAGTTTGCCTAATGCTTTTGTTCTGCATCAACTATTATTTGTTCTTTTCATGTCAATTCTGGATAGATTTATTCAAATAAATATTAAAGGGGCATCCCTCAGCAGTTCCAGCACAGAAAAATTTACTTCAATGGAGGCATTGCTTGAAGGGCTTCAGCCTTTATGACAAAAACTGTTCAATTTTTCCCTTTTCAAAACCTATCACAACTGATTTTAATAAATACAGAAAAATGAACAAACCAGGCTACTATAACAAGCTTTTAATATGGAAAAAAATAGATGACACTACTGCTAGCAAAACTCTTTTGGGATCATTCACGCTCAGCATTTATTTATTGTTTTCTGCTTTGGAAGCCAACCTTGCTGCAGTGCTCTTTTCAGGCATTGCCGAGTTGAATGGGAGACACCTGGAAAATATTAGTAAACAGCACCAGGAGTTGAAGAGCTGGTGTTCTCCATGCTGGAACAGTACGGATTCAAAGAACAGCTGCCTCTTTAGCCTTGCTGTTGAACATGGAGTGGAAATTCTGACAACATGACGAGATATAGTAGCCTCTTCAGAAAGAAGGCTTATTTTAGAAAAGTGTGGGTAACTACTCCACATCTTACAAGAAGCAGGTTAATAATGTCTGAATATCTAAAGACCTGGGGGGCCTGTGTGCCTTTTGAGTGAAAGTTCTCAAATAATTTTTGMTGTGTTCATGTCAGCCACTAATTCCAGATATACAACTGAGCAATGGTACCTGATGATAGACCTTGCTAGTCATATGTAACTTTAACAATATCTGTTAATTGGATCATTTTTTTTCTGAAGAAATGAAGTTTGATCAACATTAAAATATTTTGCTAAGTTGTCTCAGTTTTARCAACTTCAGATGGAAAAAGCAGCAAAAAACATTCAAAGAATGATAAATCAGTTTGAAACAAAATGAAGTGTTCTCTTTTACACTTCTGTTTCCTTTCCAAGGGAATCTGAATGCTTGAATTTGAAAGGAAACATTTAATTTCAGGGTTGAATGAGCTCTTTTTTGAACTTGGTTTCCTGTGTTTAAAGCAAATGAGATTCTGATTGATAAGAATTATATATATATATATGTGTGTGTATATATATATATCTCACAGAATTACAGAGTCACAGACTCACAAATAAGTTAAGGTTGTAAGGAACCTCTAGAGATCATCTAATCCAACTGCCCTGCTTAAGAAGGGTCGCTTAGACCATGTTTCCAATGATTGTGTTCATATGGCTTTTGAATATCTCCAAGAAAGGAGACTCCACAACCTCTCTGGGTAACCTGTCCCAGTGCTCAGTCACTCTCACAGGAAATAAGTTCAGATAGAACTTCTTGTGTTTCAGTTTGTGCCTGTTGCTTATTGTTCTGGACACCACTGAAAAAAAATCTGGCTCCATCTTCTCTACACTCTCCCTTCAGATACTTATACACATTGACAAGATCCACCCTCAGCTTTCTCTTCTCCAGGCTGACCAGTCTCAGCTCTCTCAGACTTTCCTCATAAGAGAGACGCTCCAGTCCTCTGACCATCTTCACAGCCCTCCATAGGACTCGCTTCCATGTCTCTCTTGTCCTAGGGAGCCCAGAACTGGACACAGGACTCGAGATGTGGTTTCACCAGGGCTGAGTAGAGGAACAGGATCACCTCCCTCCACCTGCTGGCAACACTCTTCCCAATGCACCCCAGGAGACCGTTGGCCTTCTTGYCCACAAGGGCACATTGCTGGCTCATGGGCAACTTCTTGTCCACTGGTACTCCCAGGCGCTTCTCTGCAGAGCTGCTCTCCAGAAGGTCAGACCCCAGCTTGTCCTGGTGCCTAGGGTTATTTTTCCCTAGGTGCAGGACTCTGCACTTGCCCTTGTTGAACCTCCTGAGGTTCCTCTCTGCCCAACTCTCCAGCCTGTCCAGGTCTCTCTGAATGGCAGCACAGCCTTCAGGTGTATCAGCCACTCCTCCCAAGTTTGTCAGCAAACTTCCTGGGGTGCCCTCTGTCCCTTCATCCATGTCACTTATTCATAAGTTGAACAAGACTGGCCCCAGTACAGAGCCCTGGGGAACGCCTCTAGCCACAGGCCTCCAGCTGGACTCCGTGCCACTGATGATCATCCTCTGAGCTCTGCCTTTCAGTCAGTTCTCAAGCCACCTCACTGTCCACTCATCTMACCCACACTTCCTGAGCTTATCTAGGAGGATGTTATGAGAGACAGTGTCAAAAGCCTTGCTGAAGTCAAGGTACACAATGTCCACTGCTCTCCCCTCATCTACCCAGACAGTTTCCATCATAAAAGGCTATCAGATTGGTTAAGTAGGATTTCCCCTTGGTAGTAGCCATGCTGGCTACTCTTGATCACATTCTTCTCCTCCATATGTCTGGAGACGACATCCAGAATGAGCTGTTCCRTCACCTTTCCAGGGATGGAGATGGGGCTGACAGGTTTGTAGTTTCCTGGGTGCTCCTCCTTGCCCTTTTTGAAGATTTTAGTAACATTGGTTTTCTTCCAGTCCTCAGGCACCCCTCCAGTTCTCCATGACTTTTCAAAGATGATGGAGAATGGCCTAGCAATAACATCTGCCAGCTCCTTCAGCTCCTCACGAGTGCATCCCATCTGGGCCCATGGATCTGTGTGTGTCAAGTTTGCCTAAATGATCTCTAGCTTGATCCTCCTTAACTAAAGGAAAATCTTCATTTCTCCAGACTTTCTCTCTCATTTCCAGGGTCAGGGATTCCTGAGGGACAATCTTAGCAGTAAAGACTGAAGCAAAGAAGGCATTCAGTAACTCTGCCTTCTCTGTATCCTTCATCACCAGAGCCCCCATCCCATTCAACGCTGGKTTCACATTTTCCCCAGTCTTCCTCTTGCTACTGATGTATTTGAAGAAGCCTTTCTTGTCTTTGACATCCATTGTCAGATTTAATTCCAAATGGGTCTTCCTCGTCTCATCCCTGCATACTCTGACCACATTCTTATATTCCTCCCAAGAGGGCTATCCCCTCTTCCACATTCTGTGTTCCTTCTTCTGTTTGAGTTTCTGTTTGAGCAAGGAGCTTCTTGCTTATCTGTGCAGGTGTCCTGCCCTGTTTGCTGGAGCTTTTACTCACAGAGACGATCTGCTCTTGAGCTTGGAGAAAGCAATGCTTGAATACTAGCCAGCTCACCTGGACCCCGCTTCCTTCTAGGGCCTTAACCCATGAGATTCTTCCAAGCAGGTCTCTGAAGAGCCCAAAGTCTGCTCTCCTGAAGTCCAGGTTTGCAATCCTTCATATCGTCTTATTTCTTTCCCGCAGGATCCCAAACTCCACCATCTCGTGGTCACTGCAGCAAAGGCTGCCCTGACCTACACATCTCCAACCAGTCCTTCTTTGTTGGTTAGGACAAGGTCCAGCAGCACCTTTCTCCTTGTTGGCTCCTCCACCACCTCTGCCAAAAAGTTATCATCAGTGCTCTGCAGGAGCCTCCTGGACTGTTTGTGCCTTGCTGTATTGTACTTCTAGCAGATATCAGATTGGTTCAAGTCCCCCGCGAGAACCAGGGCCTGTGATCATGAAGCTACTTCCAGTTGTTTGTAGAAGGCCTCCTTGGCTTCCTCTCCCTGATCAGGTGGTCTGTAGCAGACATCCACAGCAGTGTCACCCATGTTAGCTTGCCCTTTAATCCTTACCCATAAGCTCTGGACTCGCTCTACATCCACCCCTAGGCAGAGCTCAATATGTTGTAGTTACTCTCCCACATAAAGAGCAACTCCACCACCTCGCCTTCCTGGCCTGTCTTTCCTAAAGAGCCTGTAGCCAACCATGGCAGCATTCCAGTCATGTGAGCTATCTATGCCTCTGTAACTGCCATGAGATCATATCCGTGTGACTACACACAGACCAYGCACTCTAATTCCTCCTGTTTATTCCCCATGCTGCACACGTCTGTGTAAAGGCATTTCAGAGAGGTATTTGAGCAGGCTGATTTCCCAGGAGGGGTGCAAGAGGATTCCCCATAGTCTTGTCTTTTAAGTACTTCTTTAGCTATACATATCTATATATACATATGTATATTTTATATATCTATATATAATGCATGCATGTATGCATACATATATTTTTATATATRTGTGTGTGTGTATATTTGCAATAGTCAGTGATCTGCATACAGTAAAACACCAGACTTCTTTATGGGAAGAAGTTTTTCCTTTTTATGARGGTACATGGGCCATGTCTTTGCCTTGTCTCTTCTGAGTTCTGGGTTCTGATGTTTCCAAAAGCTGTGCTCACATTATCAGGTATGAATTAGAGTCATAACTTAGAGTGTAATCATAAGATATGGCTGTTTGGCAGTGAAACTATTGTAAGATGTTTTCTTCTCTAGYTGTGTATTCTTGTGTCATGATCCATTTCTCTGCTGCCTTAATGGTACTTCTATAACTGTTGGYGGGGTAGTGCTGCACAAGCAATTTGATCTTTTTAAAGCCAATTCCTACACCAGAATTACGGTGATGAAGGATAACAGAAAGGAACACCAAAGCCAGCATATTTGGTAATTCCTCTCTATTARCCATCAAAATATCAAAGAGAAAGTACATTAAATTAGACGTTTAAGACAGGGCTTTTATTAAGAAACACAGCATACTTTACATGTTGCTATATAGTGCAAAYGAGTTGCAAAGCCTGAGACTGCTCCTTTGCTTAGGTGTCTAACTCATGTATTTGAGAGCAGATGGCTGAAGTACTGCCTTCTGAAATTATCAAGTGGCTGGTAGTACTGCAACTACACACATCTGAATAATAACCTCACAGTGAGGTAACTGTTCTTAAAGCAGACATCCTGTGGCTGGTAGGGGGAGCAAAATGGGAGATGATAATCTTTTTTTGTTCACTTCTCAGTTGAAGCTGAGTTAATGAGTAGCTAATAATGTAAAACTCATGGATCCAGAACAGGAAATGGAGCTGGAGATGGAACATGATACTGTACTTCAATTTTCAGTACAGTGTCTGGTCTCTTTTTCCAGGACTGCATATTCATTTTTCTTTAGGCAAAATYCAATCAGCTGAGGGAGCAGGCCATGCCCATAGGCAGAGAAGTGCTCTGTTGGATTCTATTCTACCATCTAAATGGACACAAACTGTTTAAGGGGAAAGGAGGACAACATGAACTGGTGAAGGTTACACAGTAGGCCAGTGACAGGACTCGGAATAAAGCCCAGATTTTCTGATTCCCAGGTCAGTGATCTGCTCACTGGCCCATGCTGCTTTTTTTTTTGTGATAGCTAAACTCTGTGTTAAACTGACACCAGTCCGGAGCTGAGATAGGAATCGCACTAGTCATGTCTTACATCAGTGTAGATGGCTTTAACATCAGTGGCTACAAAGGTGTATCTAAGCTTCCATCTTGTCCATATCTCTTTTTGGCAGTTATCCACAACAAAAGATGCGAGACTGGTGATTAAATTATTAAGAGGTTTTATTCTGAGATCCTTGATATATTATTCGAAGACAGATATGTGCCTGGGGTTTATATATCAGAATATGTGATTTTCTTTCTCAAATTATATGGCAGTATTTCAGATTTCTAGAGCCAAAAGTCAAAGAACAGCCCTGTCCCACCTTATAATCACTTTGAAAGTTTAAATAATGGATGAACATATTTTGGAGATGTCTAAAGTCTAAATTAATTTTATGTCATTCCAGGTGAGAAAGAATGCAGACAGTAATGCCTGCGAGGAACATTTTGGGAGAGTTCCTTTCAGCCAGGGATCCTGGAACAAATCTTGCAAAATCCACTTCTCACCATTAACCTGCTCAAGGGAGGGAGAGATGACAAGTGCAAGTACAAAGCCTTTACTTCATAGTCTTCATGATATTCCTCTCACTTCTCAGATACCCYCCTTTCCTTTTTGAGACAGCCAAGAGGCAACAGGATTTTGATGAAAGAGATGAACAGACATTATGCTGGAGAAAGCTGGCCTTTTATTTCCATGAAGGCACAACAGATTTCTATAATTTCAAAGTTCATGCTGGAGTTAATACTTCTAAAAGCATGTTAAAACTTCTAATTGATGCAGATGTTACTCGGGTCTGCTGTGGGAGTGTATCCAACAGCAGCTCYGCAGCTGGAGGAGCTGGGAAGAAAATAAAGATTCTGCAAATGTGATTAATCAAGTCTTCTGTGATACAGACCCCAGAGAACAGTGGCTCCTGGAGATGGTTTCCCAAGGAAACCACTCAGTACTTCTTCTTGTAGTAGAGCATTACAAACGACCTCCTGCTGTTGAATTTGCAGTTTCCTGTCTTCTCTTGGATCACAGATTTTACTACAGGACATATGCTGTGAAGGAGTCTAACCTTGAAGAGCAGCAGCCTGTAACCAGAGCACAGCAATGTTATACAAGCAGTATCTTCTCCAGTGCTCCAGTGCAGAAGGAAGTTAGCATGTAGAATGCAATTATTCAGTCAGAATAAAACCAAGACACTGAGGCTAATTTCTACTTGTTTTGTGAAAAGGACACAGAATTTCGTTCAACTATAAGGAATCATTGGCTAGGTTTTATGGATCATCTTAAGCAGAGTATATAACACATAACACATACGTATAGTTGTTCTGTGGTGATTCAAGAAGAGTGTTTTTAATATTAATTCTGTTGCTGCAATTCCCTTGATCTTTAGAGGACACCCATTCAAATATTAAGCAGGACCACTTAGTTTGAAGACCTACTGCAAGCAAAACCTATAGGACTATATTGCTGTTTCTCTGAATCACATTCATCTCACCTAACTTTAGCTCTCTGCAGCTGAGCTGACTGGTCTAAGCTACATGTATGGGTTCCTGCTGTACTCAAAGAATAGAAACAGATATTTCCAAATGGTGACTCATGCAGCAAATTTTAGTTGTTTATCTGTGGGCAAGTTGAATTTTCCTATAAAGGTACCTGTATATTTCCACTGACCATAGTGCAAACTTTGACTGACTTTGGATATCATCTCTGAACTGTTGATGGATAAAATCATATAATACATGCCTTACCCTGAATATTATACTTTKTGTATGACATGCAATTATGACTTCTTTTTCCTGAAGGCCACAAGATAAAAATTCTGTTTCCACTGTCTGTCTTTAAAAAACTCTTTTGTCTTTTGTTTTCAGTTCACTCTTTGTTTTCAGTTCAGTCTTTTGTTTTCAGTTCATTGCTTTGAAAAACAGTTTTGGAAYTAATCTATTCATACTTAAGCCAGGTGCTAGAGATTCCATAGTAATAGGTGCAATATAACAGTACAAATAGAGCAGAAAAAAATTAATTCCTTTAATATGGTGTGAATTGACTGATACGTGAAATATACAGTGTAGTAGGAGTTTTGACATAGGATCCATGAGAACAGGATTTCCATTCCTTGATTTTGCTGCTGCTGAGAAAGTGTCACACCTGGGAGGGAAAAGGATAAAAAAAAAGGGGGGGGGGGGGCTGGAACTAGAGTATTCTGGATGGTGGAAAAAGAAAGGGCTTAATAATAGATGTGAGCTTAGCTTATTTGTGTCATCATATGTCATGATGACATATTTATGTCATTGTATGCTGTTCTTCATACCTCCTTTGTCAGTGAAAACCACTGGACATGTCTCTAATATTACATAATTTAACTCCAGCATTCCCATTTGAGTCCTTGTTCACTAATAGTCAATACCGCCTGGAAGTTAGTTCATTTCTGGGATCTCTTCTGAAGTTTCTGTGAAACAACATCTGGCCTCAAAAATTGGGGTAGAGGCCCCAGGGATGCTTGTCAACTAGCCATGTAGCTGAAATTGTGCCATGTTTGGCACCCTCTGCCCTACAATATCTTCCAGTATTACTCAAGCAAGCCTTTTGTCCTCAAACAATTCCATAGTCTATGAAGGACATACAGCCTTTATCCTTGATTTCTTGCTGTACATATACCAGTCTATCACTGTCTTTTCCATATTTTGGGAACCATAAACTGAAAAGCTACCACAAAGTAATGACTATTTTAAGAACACAGACAGGAGCTAGGCCAGTTTCTGTGCCGTAGCAGGCATGGCCTGTTCAATCTAAATAGCCATGTGCTATGTATGACTGACATGAACATACTCATTTGATATCTTTTGTCCTGGGATATGGGATTTGCTTTCCAAGGCGGCTACAGCTATTAYTGTAGATATAGGCCAAAATGATTAAGTAACATACAGTAAGTAACGAGGACACTCTTTCATCATTGTATTTTACTTTTTAATCTCTCTAAATGGTTAGGAACAATATGGAGCATGGCCCACTGGCACGTAGGCTGAATCCTTTTTTTACTGGGGATATTACCAGCAGGAAACTTTGATTCTTTGTGGAACAAGAAAAGATATTTTGAGTACAATGAAGTGGTGGTTTCCAGTTTCCATTTCAGGAAAGATATGTGGACTAATTCCAAAGGAGCTATGAAAATTAACTAAAAAAAAAAAGACTGTCAGTCAGTACAAATTTTCTTTGTTGGGAAATTCTGAGGGTTTTACAAAAGAAAAACAGTTTGAAATCTGCTACTCWAGAGAGAGAGGAATGTGAGGCACTGTTCTTTCCATCATGGGGTGCATAAAAGTTTTTTTTATTCTAGAGAGGATGCAGTACAGGTGTTCTGTGAAACGTAACTGATTCTCCAAACAGTAYACATTCCCTGTCTGCAACCAGGTATTTACGAATCAGTTAGCTGAAAAAAGACATTAGCAGTCATATATGGTGAGATGAAGCTCATAGTGAGAGTGTGAATCCAGAGGAAACTTCTCTAGAAARCAGCACAGGGAGAAAGATGGATTTTGTCCTGGTGTGGGAGCACCACTGACATTCAGACTGACTTGGAACTCTGAACTACAATTACATCAGTAGCAGTTTTTGTCCTGTTTCAAGGGTGTTAAAAATTGACACAGTAATAAATTATATATGACAGACAAGTGGAGTAGCCCAGGTGTTCTTGGCAAATGATACCATGAAAATTAAATAACATAAAAGCCCTTTTAGGAAGAACTGAACAAGCAATCTTTCATGTTTCATACTGAAGCCACTTGCCCACCATCACCACCTCAGTACAGATGAGGAAAGAGACATTTTGAGGGCTCTTGWGCTTTATGAATGATCACAGTGAATCAGCACACAGTGATTTAGCACAGGTGGTTCCTATAATTGGGTTGTACAGAAAAAAATTTTGAGTTCATTCAGCAATTCTCAATGTCACCTTTCCAGGAGGGAGGTCTTGTGAAAAATCAGCTGACTGGCATGTGAATAAAATGGGTAAGCGTGACGAATATGTGCAAGTTCAGTATTTAGCCTCCTTTATATTTTTATSGGCTTATTTGTGCAGATGTGTTTATTTTCATCTTTATAAAAAAGCATGTCACAAGCAGAATACTTTAAAGTAGTTCTTGAAAAGGTAAAAGGTATCACTGAAACACTTCTGACCCTCATATTCATCATGAAAGAACACAAGTCCCTTTGCTTGTGCCAAGTGGGAATTCTCAAGGATCATTAAAATCTTATATGATTTCTCATGTTGAAATCCTAAGGTTAGTCTAAAGGAGGAAGAAAAAAACCCAGGAAAAGTAGAAAGGAGAAAAATGCATGAAGATGTAAAAATGCACAAAAAAATGAATAGATCCACTAGAGAACTGAACACAATCTTCTTGAATGTTTGCTGTACGGGGTATTTTTTTACTCTCAGTGCTGAGTAGACGTTGACTTATTCACGGGTTCACAGTACAAACCAAAAGGTATGTCATGAATAAAATCTGGAAATACAACGGAACACTTGTGTTCTACAGCATCTGACAGAAACCCACTATGGTTTCATTTGGAGTTTYTTTAGCCTCTTTCAGTCCTAGCATTAAAATGTGACTATTCTTACATACTTTCAGTAATTAGAACACAACGATTTTGTGCCAAAAGAGGCAAGGGTCTGTTAAAAAACATTAAGAATGCCCTTAAGAATGTTTGTCTGCTCCTTTTCARTCCCAGTTCTTTATACATTGCCAAAGCTATCGAGAACTAGTGCTCCCTGTTAGTGTATMAGGCCCTTGGTATTTCATGTTTCATAAACCTGGAATATAATTTTTCTTTTTCTGAATTTTCCCCTCAAAGCATCTGAAGTCCCAGGCAAATTAAGCTCCACAGCAGAGGTGAATGTCACTGCTTCGAAACAACACACTGAAACAGTCAAGTTGGAAAGTTCATTTTGCTACYGAGAAAACTGAGACAGAGAGAAATGTTAGGCAACTGATCCAAAGACCCAAATGAGTCTATCAAGGTGAAAAGAGTAACTATTTCCAGACCSCACACAAGCTTTGCAAGGCCTGTCTCCCAGCTACAAAGGTGGCTCCAGGCCTCTGGAGGACTGCATTGCCTGTTCCAGCGTGCCTGCCAGAGCACGAGCCAAGGAGGCATGCTCAGGTTCATTAGGTCCCCAGTGCTCTGGACAATGCTCTGTGGTCACTATGAATTCATGCTAACAGGTTTGTTGTCTGAAATTAGCCTCAGTATAAATACCTAAAACCATAGTGAGTCCTGGGGTAAGACATTTACTTATTGCCAAGTTCCCATTGCTGCAGTAAATGATGTTTTCACTCCTTTTGACAGGTAAGCAGGCAGCTCTCACACCATCCTTCCAATGGCTTTTGGCATTCACAGAGTAAGTGATACATTTGAGACTAAAACATAAAAGCCTGGGATCTCTATGCTCCCTAACTGCTAGGCTCACTGGAAAAGGAAGCTTGCTAAGATTCAAGGCTGATATTCTACCTTTGATACTGCTAGACTGGTTGATACACAGGCCTGATGGAAACAGGTAGCTATTTCGCTTTCTACATCACAAGTTATGAAAGCCAAAGGCCTAAAACTATAGCTGCTTCCAAAACCTTCTGCTCCTCAAGGCTGGCCAAGGGGCCATTGTTTGGGGAAGTGGTAAATTGGTCCTCGCCAACATTGTGCATTGGACTGTGCTAACAATTTATCTTTGCAGACAGTGGTGTGCCTGAGTTCATGCACAAGTATTAATACAGACATTGGCTCAGATGCTATCTTAACTGACTGTGGAAAAACGTGCGTGTGAGTGACAGACAACACTTCTAAAATGGGTTGTGTTTAACCCAGTGACAAAATAAATGGCTTTGTTTAGTTCCCATGGAATTTGTAGACAACACTTGGATTTGTTTATGTAGTAATGGAGACATTTTCCAGGTTCTACTTTTCAAACAGATTTGAAAGGATTATTATATTATTGCCTTCAGAGCAGAAAGAAAGGAGACATATAAAATGTAGGGAAACAGACTAAACAGCATCCTTTTCAAAACTTGTAGAAATGCATATCTAAAACTTGTGAAATCCATATATTTAAGCAGAAAAACATACGTTTTGCTTTCATGAAATAGAGGGAGAAGATGCAAAACAGTCTTTTTAAGACTTATTCAGTATAAGAAGTAGAGAGGACTGCAGTAAGAACGGTATATTAACTTGTTAAAATTCTTAGACATAGGAAATATCTGACCAGAGCTCTACACCTTACTCTGCACACACAAAGAACAGCCTTTGAAATAATCTTTTTCTCTGGGATAGAGAGAAAAAATCCCAGAGAAAAAATTCTAAGTGTAGTTGTAAAGAGCACTACAAGACACACATACTCCAGAAAAGGGATTTGGAACATTCAGAGGTCATTAGAAAACAGCAGATTACCCTGACTTCTGTCAAATTCAGGCTCAATACACTTTATTTCCACCCTCTATCAGTTGACTATTACAGAGATCTCACACTCTGCAGAGTCTACAGTCCTTCAGTGGTTATTTCAAGGCTGTATGCTAAGATCAAGGTTTCATAAAATCACATGCAGAAATCAGATTCAGTAAAGTTTGCAGGTATTTGGAACTGGAGCTWTGAGATGAATTTCTTCTGTGATACACAACATTTTCATCTGGGTTAGAGTTTCCTGCATATTCCTACAAAGCCTGAGGTATTATTGTTTCAACAGTAAGAAGAGATTACAGTAAAATTATAAAATCTTTTTACAAARCATTTCCACCTATCATATTTCTATGAGAAATATAAGAATAAAAGATTATTAATAGAGTGGTGAAAATGATTGAATTCCCTGGGGCAACTAAAAGGGTGTTAGAGTGCACAACCAGTAATGCCTCGAGGTCTGCCTAAGCTCTCCCTATGTTTGGGTTTAGGCCCTGAACTAACCTGAGGTCCCAAAAAGCAATTTACTCTGCCTGCTGTAGTTAATCCTATAAGCAACTGTATTTATAAGAATTCTCTCTACTTAGTCTGAAATTTTTAACTTCAGCTGCTCACTGAAATTCAAAAATGCCTGCTTTGGGGAGGAAGGTGAAAATTTACATCCCTTCTGAAACCCCCCAAAGTTTTTTTGCTTGGTGTTTTTGTGGGTTCACAGTGGCCATGTAGTATCCCAAAATTCCAGAGGATGAGAAAGGACACTTTAATTTGTGGTATTCCTTGGTAAAGTAGGCAGTATGATCTACTGAACAATGTAAGTTCAGTCCCCTAAGGTTGAGCAGAGCTTCATGCTGGGCCTCTTGTTTCTCTTCTAACTATTCAGCTGTTATGGAAGAGGACTTGGCGGGTTAGGAGTTGATTCCTATTATTTCCTGCGTTTTCAGCAAAAGAGAAAGACCTCTAACTTAGATAGACTCATTGCTGTTTTGACGTGTCTTAATCCCTTATTTATTCTAACAAATGCTGTAGACATTTATTTTAGGATAAGATGAGTTGCCCATGGTGGTGCCAATTTCTTGCTACCCATTAAACATTATGTTTCAACTTGTCATCTATATTTCAGGTGGTTAACATTAAGTGAGAAACCATAACTGAAACTGAATAAACTGTCTTATCACAGTACATTTGCATGTTGGGTCTGAACTAAGATTTGCAGAGGCAACACTAATTCTAGAACCTCCTAATTTTTAAATATTTGAATTCAGTGTCCTAACATTTTTAATATATATATGCTTCATGCAGTTTCCTAATTTCCTTTAAAAAGTGTGACACTAAATGGCATGCTGCTGAGGAGATAAATGACTGCTTGAAAAGCTCTTGCTCAGCTCCCATAGGATGTCCGTGCCCAGTGTGTGGAACATCTAACTACAGGAAGGATCTAGGAGTGATAGGAACATGCTCTTGGCAGTTGCAATCTGTAAAGAAAGTATCCGCCAAACTCAAATAGCACTCCATCCGGAAGTTTTTCAGAGGCTCATAACTTCTGGGGCCGTTGCTTATTTGTCTTCTGCTTTGCTATTTTAAATAGCAGAAGGTGTACCTCTGACACTGGGTCCTGCAAAATTTCTAGTTCCTGATGCACTAAGTCAAAGTTCTAGAAAAGTTCTAATGGAATAGTTGTAGGATATATACCTTCCTTTTTCTTTTAAGTGTAGTGAAAAATATACTCTCCTCCTGGATATAGCTAGACTGTTTCAATTAAAACTTTTCAAAAGTTATTTTGGCTGTGGCAGAACTTCAACATGGAGATTTAGGCCTGTAGTGTTAAAATTTGACAGAAGACTCTGAGACAAAGTCTTATGACGGAAAGTGTGGGAGAAGCTAATTCAAGGCACTGCTATCCGTGCTGCTTATTATTAAGCTTCGTTTCCCAAGCATAAAACTCAGAAAAATGGCATTTTCTAATTTGGGGTGATCCTGGCTGCAGAGCCATGCTTCCCACACAAAATTCTGTAGACAACTGTGTTTTTCCACCTTCCCGTAGTGTGGAAAATAATCAGTTTTCAGCATTTGAAGTTATTCATATGCTAAAGAAGACTCAGATATTTTCCTGTCCAAACATCAGCCACACATTTGTCTGTGTTCTGTTCTTTTCTTTGTACTTATCCTGCGTTTTTTGTTGCTGTATATGTTAAAACACACAGTAAATCAACTGAGAAAATTAAATATAATTAAGACTGCATAGTCTTACCAGACTCTGTGCTAGCACATATCTTAAAAAATAGCAGGAAGGTATTTACTACTATAACTAGAATCAGAATGATAAGTAGCCAGATTTGAGTTCCAGCAGTTTCTTACCTTGCTGTTAGGGAAGAGTCTGTTTCTCCTGCCAAAAAAGAAGCTGCACCTGAGGRGATATATTAGTTCATTTGTATTACAGTGTACTTTCCTAGGAAATTCAGCTAAGCTAGCTTTGTGGAATAAACTGTTGTACATGCAGAACTCACAGGCAAATGCTGATTCTTCACAGATGTGTTCAAAAACATCTGGTCTCACTTGCAGCTTGCAGTTAACGAGAGCTGACGATGTTTAAGCTTTCAACTTGGGGCATTTGAAAACAAGGTCTGGTTTATCTGGAGACATGCAGAAAAGATATAAAATATGAACGTGCTACCAGCTCTTCCTTAGTAAATACTTTGCTACGTATGGCTGAGATGAACAAGCCAGAGATCGCAGTGGTGTTGGTGAATAGTCAGGTAAGAACCTAATATTGTATGAAAGGCTTTAGTGACAATAAAGCTAGAAATAAAAATAAAGGTCTGTCTTTAGAAACAAATGTCAGTAGTACTCAGTTAGCAAAATTATATAAACATGGTGGATAACTTAATCTGTGCCCAAGAGGTTTACAACATTAGAAACAATCTTGCCTTAATTAAATACAAGCTACTACACCGGAAGACTCTTTTGGCCTGGCAGCAACTCCATTTTTTTCTGTAACTATTATGAAGGCTTATCAATTTGCCAAAACACTTAATCAAGCATTTTACTGTAGAGACCCCAATTTTAGGATTTTTTTAAAACAAATCCATAAATAAATACAAATATAGGACATCAGCAATGTGACTTGTCCTTGGAATTTTCTCATCCAAGGTATGGTACTGGTGTAAAAACTTTGATCCTTTTCAAGGTCTATAAATATTCAGGAAGGATCCATTGTATTATGCACAAATAACTGAGACATCAAATTCCCTTGGTAATGAGAAAAAGCTCGCAGTATGTTCCCTTTGAAATCATGCCGGATGGCGTGGAGGAGCAGCAGAGGCTGGACCGTTTTCATGTGCTGCAAAGAAAGTTATGTCTTAAATATTCTCCTCTATCTGCTTAGTCCCCAGATGCTGAGACTTAGCAGTTGGCTGGTGAAATAAAAGACATGCATAGCTCACCCAGGCTGGCTATCTGAAAGGAGCAAAGTAATATTCAGAACTAAACACAGCAATTTCTGCAGTGTCTACTAGGAATTTGGGTTTGATTTAAAGTTGTATCATTCTTTCTTTTGAAATGCTGGACATATTTCTGGTCTCATTTTTCTCATTTTGTCATTTTTTTTCTTCCTATTGAAGAAACCTGGGTTTGATATTTCATCTCAGTGGGCTTGTCTTAACTAATATCAAGCATTTTTTTTTTCCTCTAGAGTTAATCTTAGAAAGGCCTTCTTGGTAACAAACAACAACCTGCTAACTCTTCTGCATCCTGAAACAAAGGCCTTTGTGTGGGTGGGATTGACCCAGCATATGGAAGATCTAAGAGGTGTTTATATTTTCTTGACGATCTATATGACCTGTGATGTAGACACATGGAAGGTCTAGGCTTTTCTTTACATTTTAATTATAAGCTGTAAGATTTATTCATCCTTCAGCAGCCCAGCAACATAATAATCCTTAATCGAACTTTAGTGTTATTATCAAGATCCTTTGACTGTTTCCATTACTGTAATAAGCAAGTATCAATCAATTTCTCATCACATCACTCTTCGGGAGACTTTTATCTTTTTGACTCAGTTTTACAGAAAGGAACAAACAGTTAGCAAATGTTTTTAGGTTTCTAACTGCCATCTAGGCACATAATTACTATTGAAAGGAGGAAGGCAAGAGGAGTTGGGTACTAAAATACCATTCAGCATCCTTGGTTAGATAACTTGCTTGTGGTTACACAAGAAACCTGTGGCAGAACTGACCACTGAGCCCAGCCATCATATACATAGAGCCTTAGCCAGTAGGCATCATTTTGTGACTGTTATTGATAGAATTGTACAATTTATTCAATTTGGAAGGGATTTGGGGAGGTCTCTAGGCCAACCTCCTGCTCAGTGTGAAGTCAAATACAACAGGTTGCTCAGAGCTTTCTCCAGGCAGGTCCTGAAAACCTCCAGGGATGAAACCTCTCTGGACAGCCAATTCCAGTGACTAATTACTCTCGCACTAATTTTTTGCTCCTACATACAATCAAAACCTCTCCTATTTCAATTTATGATCATTCTCTGCTATTTTCCTGCCTTTCARCTGACCAGAGAGCCCAGCTCTGTCTTCTTTGCAATCTCCTCTTTAGTACTGGCAGGCTGCTGTTAAATGTCCCTGAAGCATTCAGCTTCAGAGTGAACAAACACAGCTCTCCCAGCCTCTCCTCACAGGACCACAGGGCTTCAGCCCCAGRTATCTTGGTGTCCCTCTGATGAACTTTCTCCAGTTTATGAACAACCTTCTTGCATGAGATGTCCAAAAGCTGGAAAGAATATTCTAGATGCAGCCAAGTAAAAGGAAAATAATCACTTCCCTCGGTCTACTGAGGCTACACTTTTGATAAACAGCTGAATGTGTTGTCAGCTTTCACTACTACGAGGTCATTCTCTTGATTCATGTTTAGCCTCGTGTCCACCACGACCCCAGTGTCATCTTCAGCAGAACTTCTACCCAAACAGATCCTCAATGTAGTTGAAGGGAGGTGTCATCCTCCCTTCATCCTTCTGACTCCTGAACAAACAGGTCTCCATCCAGACAATTTTCACAATACAGCACTGAATTATCAGCAAAACTGTGCAAAGAGAAGAGAGGGTCTTTCTGYAGCGCTGTCTGAGTGAGTAAATCCCATCACCCAGTAGGGTTTATTATCTTGGACTTACAATGAGAAAGCCTCTGCTCTTTTTGAGCACAAGCTGATTTATGCATTGGTCAAATGTCTCTCTCTAGTTCTGCAAGGAATATAGTAATCACCAACTGGATATATGTTTAATGATGGGAGTCAGAAAACCTAGCCCTTTACTTGCTACATGATGGAGAAGAAGACCCAGACTAGCAAAGTCAATGACTCAGCTAAGCCAGTGATCATGTCCACTAATCCTATCTAGTCTTTTATGAATGTTTGGAGTCTTGCTTCTTACTGCAGGTAGTTATGAATTTTCAGATGTCCTTCCTTCCTTTCCCTCCAAATCCCCTCTGTGGCTGGCTGCCCTTGTCAGAATGCCCATTCTGTGGTTGTACCTGGAGGCAGATGGAGACCACCACTTAGTGACTGCATCAGTATATGTATGCTCAGTGGAAATTGGCTGAATTTCTGTTAAATGCTGTTGATAGCCCATGGCTCCAATATGCCGAAATGAGCCTAATATCTTAGTTCAGCAGCTGAGAAAGCATCTTGACCTTTTGTTGCTAACAAGTTTGGTGTATGATGTGTTAGGCAGTTTCCCTTTTCCTTCCCTCCTCCTATTATTGAGACCTCTGAGCCCTTCTGAATTATTTTCACTAGAACTGTGCTAGCTCTCGGGAGGCATGAGATTGCTTTCTAGTTGTGCTGACTTTGGGCAAATCGCTTCGCCACCTTGTGCCTCAGTTTCCCAACATGCAAAATGCTGCTGATAATCCTGACCTTCTTTAAAAACAATTTTAAAGTTAATGATGGCACATTCTGTATTAGATCTGGGCAACATACCTTGTTTTACCTCCTGAATTGATTTCAGTTTTGACTTGTTTGTGGATAATGGGAAAGCATTGGGAAATTTATAACATCAGTTGATACGCTGGCAGGTGAATTTGGACTCTTCCAGCAGCCTCTACAGTGGCTGTGTAGAAATTTTCACCAAAGAAAGGTGAAAGGACTCACCTTTCCTTTTAAGGACTCAGAGGATCAGTTGTGCTCATTCTCCAAGGAAGCAAGATATAGATGCAGGGAGGCAACCAAGAGGTACTATCCCCAGCTAATGCACTTAAAGGAGATCTTACCCTTCAGGGAGGGTTAGGAGCAGGCTTCCTTATTTCAGTTTACAGAAAAACAGAGAAATGGTCCTCCATAAATGAAATCGTGTTCTTTCTCTGTTAGTGGTCAAGAATTTGTGGTTGCCCAGTGTTATACTGATTCTACTTTTTGGCTGATTATTTGGGCCCCTGAAGAATATTTATCAAGTAGTTGTAACTGCTGCTTGCAACTGCAATATGGTAAGACTAGGCCATAAGACCCCAAGCTATAACTGTCATTACTTGTAATAGGCTCACTCTAAGGAAGAGTGGATCTTCATTATTGCTATTTTACTTGAGAACAACTCTAGTGAAACCAACACTTTTGTAAATCAGTCTCATCTGCATTCTAATCCATGTTTTCTTTTGATTCCAGTCTGGCTGTTCCTACATGATGATTTAGAGAGAATGCTTATCATGTCTTGCTCAAAGCAAGTAAAAATTGAAATTATCCTTAATTTTCAGATACTCAGGCTTATGATAAAGGCTGCATATTTCTTAGAAAATATTGAGGAGCGTTTGCAAGTAGATCTTCATCAAAATGTTTCTCTCATACAGAAAAAGGTTTTGCAAAAGTGATTAAAATTTTCATACTAATTTTCTAATCCTTTGCATTAAAAAACTCTAAATATTAGTTTTATTTGATTACAAATTGAAAAACAGAATAAAAAAATCCTCAAGTTTCTAAAATAGGGAAAAGAGAAAATAATTGAGATTTTTAGATTCTTTCTTCTTTCTTTCTTGCTCCAATAGTAAAGTCAAATTGGAGAAAAAGAAGGAGAAAAGAAACAGATGCCTTAAAGAAATATGTCAATCATTTCCTTGAGAAGAAATATGTAATAGAAATGTTAAATGAACACTTTTGCTTTGCTTTAAATTTAAATAAATTTGAGGAAAATTTTTGAATATTTTTCAGGTAACACATGTAAGACTACTATTTTTCCTCATGAAACTTCAATACCTGTTCTTCCAATTAGTCTTCTTCAAGGGCYCCAGGGTTTGTACTTAACTAGCCATTATTATAATCTTAGAGTAATGCCTATATAGTGTTTTTCATAAAAGATTATAATATTTTTCATCCTCAGCTACCCATAGAGGAGTAAAATTCTTCTATGAAATTAATTCTATCCTTTTAATCATTTTAGCACTTAGCTATCTCTMAAACTATTTGAAGAAATTTTTCTGATGGAAAAGGCATTTTCCTGCTGGTGAAAACAGTTTACCATAACTTTTCTAGTTTCTAGAAGTTCTGGATGGGTTTTGCATAATTTTTCTTTTTTTCTTTTTTAATTTTTGCTTCCACCTTTCCCTGACAAATAATGAGCTTTAATTATAACCTGGAACTGAGCAGCGATATGACACCTGCTGAGAAAGCTGCAAACATTTTCAATATTGCATGTGGAGGATGAATTTAAAAGCTGCGCTGTGTCAATAGAGAGTACCTGCCATCTCTGACTGACTGGTTGGGAAATCCGACAATGACGCTGGTGCCTCCAGCTCCCACTTTGAATCCGTTACAAAATGTGGAGAAGACATTGATTGTCACATTTACAAAATAAAGTATCCCACCATTATGTGTGTTCGACAGGTAAAGAATACACTGGGAATGAAAACCCACACTGCTGTTTGAAATATAACAGGTTGGATCCTCAGCACCTGACAGTAGACTTCAGTGAAGTTACACCCACTTGTATCTGCTTCTTCTTTTCTGCACTACACTATAGGTTTTATAGAAGGCAGCCCTAAACCTCCTAAGCTTGGCGAGAACTTTCACTGTTTTCTATTTCTTTTCTTTTCTCACCCATTTCCCTCTGAAGAGCCAGGAACAGCAGTGCGATAGGCTGAGCTGCCTTGAGACTTTAGATTCCTTATAAAGCCCAAATGCACTTGGATAGGATTCCTGATTAACTCCACTGCTACTCCACTGCTATTAGTATCCTGGGGTGCATTAGGAAGAGTGTTGCCAGTAAGTTGAGGGAGATGATCCTGCTGCTCTACTCAGCCYTGGTGAGGCTTCATCTTGTACTCATCTGAGTCTTATCGGAGTCTCATCTGAGTACTCATCTGGTACTGTGTCCAGTTCTGGGATCCCCAGGACAAAGGGGACATGGAGCTACTGGACAGAGTCCAGTGCAGAGCTACGAAGATGATCAGAGGGCTGGAGCACCTGCCCTATGAAGAACGGCTGTGAGAGCTGGGCCTGTTCAGCCTGGGCAAGAGAAGACTGAGGGGGAATCTTATCAATGTGTATAAGTACCTGAAGAGAGGGTGTCAAGGGGATGGGGACAAACTCTTTTCAATTGCCCTGTGTGACAGGACAAGAGGCAATGGGCAGAAACTGAAGCACAGGAAGTTCTGCCTGAGCGTGAGGGGGAATTTCTTCCCTGTGAGAGTGACAGAGCACTGGAACAGGTTGCCGAGAGATGTTGTGGAGTCTCCTTCTCTGGAGATCTTCAAGGCCCACCTGGACACAACCCTGTCTAACATGTTCTGTGTGACCCTGCTGAGTGGGGAGGTTGGACTAGATGATTTCCAGAGGTCCCTTCCAACCTTACTGATTCTGTGATACTCATACTCACTAAAGTTTATAGAGTAATATGTTAAAAAATGCCTTTCTACTGTGTGCTTTTCTTACATCTTCTGAGATCACACATTGGTACCTAAAAACTGTCATGYCAGATTAAGCCATCGGTCTTTCTAGACTAATATCAGTTTTCTGGCAATTGTGAACATTTGGCTCTACAAACTAAAATTCTCTTGTATAATATGTGAGTTATTATGGAATAATCCACAAGGTGCAAGGACAGACAGATATTCCTTTACTGACCACTACAGGTGACTTATTTACGTCTTGAAATATGAAGTTTTATTATCTATCTTATTACATGAGCTTGCCTGGCAACATGTCACTAGCAAGCATTAACTTATCTAAACTTCTTAAAAAATCTGGACACAGTGCTTGACTTAACGACCTCCTGTGGCAGTAAATACCAGAAGAAAGCTGCAGGCTGCATATAGTGCTCATTCTCTCTATTCCTTCTAAGTTAACTGTCATTTAATTCTCTGTCCTGTTATCCTTGTGCTATGGAATAGTTAAGAAGAGAGACTTCTCAGTCCCCACAACTTTCACACTCTGAGTATCTCCCCCTTCCCTTAGTCTCCTTCTCTCCAGATGAATATATTTGAGCCACTCTGGCTTTACTAGTCTCATCGCAAACATGTTTTTTTTTTTTCTATTTTTATTACCTGCACTGCCTCTTTATGATCTCTGCTGTTTGGTTTCTAGGGGTTTAGGGCCCTATGGGATCACAGGAGTAATCTCACTAGCTCAGCCTTCCTCACAATTCTTTAGTCACTTTCTATCAGCAGTCAACTGCAATGCAGTCTTTCAGAGGCTTTACTTTCATCAAAGGATTTTGAAAAGCCTTCAACAGAGCTCACTCCACTCCTAGCTGTGAGGAGCTCATTGTCTCTGTGCCTCCAAATGGCGTGTGCACCCYGGGAGTCCAGGAACTTCACGATCCATCCAGGAAGGCAGATATTTAATATTTAAGACGAAATATCTCCACAAAAGCCTCTTCATCTCTCATTTCCATCCGCTTAGATGCAAGGCAACAATTTCAACTGACAGCTTAGTTTCCACTGACAGTTCAGGTTATTTGCAAAGAGGGAACTTGGTGCTGTTCCCATCAGAGAATGAGAACTAGACTCAGCGGCCAAGATGGACAGTGATGTATTAAACGTGAAGGGAAAGAGTGGAAGGGTAAGAAGGTCCATGAGCAAACACTGAACTCAGATGAGTCTCAGGAAATAGTTTTGAGAAGAGTAATGAGAAATATCCTTGCTAGGACTAACCACTTTAAAGGCCATTGGTTTCCCCAACCAAAGCTAATTGAAGACATCCTAGTCTATGCCACTCTCTCAGAAATTGTCTACTTTAAATGTATTGGGTCTTGATTTGAAAAGAACTGCAGAGATTTTCCAGCTGGGATGCTGAAGCTGACGGTCATGTTTTAGCTGTTAAACTGGAGTAAATGGGTGTCTGCCTATCGAAAGCTTAGAGGAGAAGATCAGGCAGGTTCCTCTTGTGGTCCAGGTACAAAGCTCTTTCCCTGGTATGGCATTTAACTCTACCTTGATTTGCTGAATAGTTGAAGCATTTGTGTTAGTTCTCATTGTCCTCTCTCAAAAAGCATATGACCATCGTGCTGTGCTTACCCTATTGCTGGTAGTAATTCTGCTGTTGTCCAGGCATGAGGTGAACCAGCTAATTTAAGGACTGCTGTTGCTTAAGGCCTGACGAGCTCTGGGCTTCCAAATTGTCTTCTCCCAAAGAAAAACATTGGCAACATTCAAACTGCAGGGGTTGATAATGTTGCACAGACAGATTTGTTTGAAAGGTGGTGTTCCTTTTTCTTTTACAAGCCAGGGGAGGCTAATCCATCTTGGCTCACTGTAGCCTTCTGCACCGTCTGTGCTGCCTGCATTTTAAGCAGTTGATTTGATATACCTTCCGTTTCAGAGTTTACACATGCTTCTGCTTGGGAAGTAGATTTTCTTTTCCTTCTTTGAGTCTTGTGCACTTGGAAGGGCTAGCCTGCCAGGCCACAGCAGGGATCATCTCAGATTTAAATCAGGCTTTCAGGGTTCCAAGGCCAAGTCAAAGTTGGCATTGGATGAAATACAGCCAAAGTGCAAAGCATTGTTATCACTCAGTGATTTGGCCTGCATGCCAAGTCCGAATGAGATAATGGGCTTATAATGGCACCCAGTCAGCCAGACCTCAGGATGGCTTCATCTGGAGTGTTCTCCTTTTATAGTGAGCTTCCCAGTGAAGATCCAAAAGAATTTTAAACATAAAAAGTTTAAGTACAGTATATTTATTTAATGTAGAAAGAGCTCAAAATGATTAGACCAGAAAAATAAGTTTAAAAGGGTATGTAAGTAAATCCTTTCCTAACCACTCGGTACTTGTTTCCAAGTACGGTTTGAAGCACTTCAGAGACTTTCTGATTTGCAGTAAATATTGCACASTCTCTTCTGGTCTCTTGGAAATTTTCTTTCCGTCACCACAGAGGCCAGGATATGCCTACTTCTTTTCCTTTCAGACACCTCTCAATCTCTCAAAACAGCTGGTTCACAGCTCCTTGCTGTGTGCATCTCATTCCACCCTGAAATTCCACTGTTCTCAGGCCTGTTTAGATTCTCTTAGTACAAGGAACAATCTCCTTCTTCCCATAATGTACCTTCCCCACTTACTCTTTTCTTAACAGAAGAGAATCCTTAAACAAATAAATATGCATGCTTCATCATAAGACCTTTTTCAATTCTAGGTTTTACTAGAAAGTTAAACCACAGGAAGTTCTGCCWGACCATGAGGGAGAATTTCTTCCCTGTGAGAGTGACGGAGCACTGGACCAGGTTKCCCAGAGAGGTTGTGGAGTCTCCTTCTCTGGAGATCTTCAAGGCCCACCTGGATGCAACCCTGTCTA
Organism: Rhea americana; assembly: GCF_003343005.1. Taxonomy (NCBI): domain Eukaryota; kingdom Metazoa; phylum Chordata; class Aves; order Rheiformes; family Rheidae; genus Rhea; species Rhea americana. The sequence continues at coordinate 856,381 of NW_028186402.1, forward strand.
ACATGCTCTAGGTGATCCTGCTTGAGCAGGGAGGTTGGACTAGATGATCTCCAGAGGTCCCTTCCAACCTTACTGATTCTTTGATTCTATGACACATAGTCTGGGTGTAATACAAGATCACCTGAATTCAGAGTTACCTATGACTCTCTTCTTCCCCTCCCCCCCTTTTTTTGCCCTCTCATTTCATCTCATGGCAAGTTCATCCATGAGGAGAACTCCTGTCTTTCTTTTCGTTCCTTAGCATTTCCTTCAGCAACAGAGTTAAGGACCTGCTCCATTGGCTTTGGAGCACTTTTTTTTGATAGCCAAGATGAATTACAGAACACCAAGTGAAACAGAAGTTAATATAGATCCCAAACTGGGAGGTGACCCTGGAAGCAARAAAATATTAAAATGAACAATTTTGTTCAGTGATTTTACTTACATTACTTTTACTGCTGTGAATTTTTCTTGCTGAGATCAGACCTCAATGAGATTACTGCTGTTCTGTTTTTTTTAAAAAAGAAACAAATCCAAACAACATTATCCAGTGCTATAAAAGCAGCACAGTAGACACTGCAATGGATTTTGACCATAAAGGTATGATGAATACTTAGGATTAGAATGAGACCTTTGATACAGAGGATGCAATTTTTCTAGGCTGTCTATGGTATCTCTTCTACAGATGATCAGTAGCTGCTTCCTGGTTTGGACATGTGATCTCAGCCCTAACCTCACAGTTATACTGTGTCTATTGTATTTCATTGCATACCACTCAAAAGAAAGAACATACAGAAAARAAAGTCCATAAAAAACAAAGTGAAAAGATGGAATTTCACAAATACATTCTACAAACTTATTATCTACTTTTTCTCAAATATCTACCAGCCCAGGAACTTGATCAGGAAGGTACTCTGTAACTTTGTCATCCAGGCTAGGAACAAAAGTGACTTTGKAAACTCCATCTTTCCCAGTCTATCATAATTGCAATTTTGTGCTATTCCTGGCTATAAAGACTAGACAAGGTGTTTGTTTCTGTAGCTACATGCAGTGATTAATTATCAGCTGATTTTAATGGAAAATCTTTAAAAAGCCGGAGGCTCAGCTTTAAGGATAATACATGTCTCTTATTTCTTAAAAAAGAAACAATAATAGGACCAGATTTCAACTTGAGRAACCTAATTCAGAGATGACTTATATGAGTGTCAAGCAAAAGTTACTCTACTAAARTCAATGAAGATCAGGGAAAATTGGTCTAACTAAATGCATCTCATTCCAAGAACTTCTCACAGAAGGCTTTGCCTTCTGTAGAACCAAGAAATATACTGTAGCTCTATAAAAGCTGTAGCTCTCAATTCTCTGAGTCTTACTCTGGGTCACTTTTTCACTACATATTGAAACTAGCAGAACTATTCAACAGTTTGTCCATCTAGTCACAGCAATTTTGTGAGCTGACAAGCATGAATGAGTAGTGAATCCAACAAGAACAATGTTCCTCTTAGAGTTACAGAATTCGCTCAGCATGCTTATTTATACTCCATTAATTGAGCATTAAAGCATAAAATGTCAATTCATGATGCTCTCGGAGAAGTAGCCTAAATCCCTGCACGTAATGTCTCCAGACCTACCCTGGTAAGGACATTCTTTCTAGACAGAGATGTGTGCAAGTAGACTTCTGCATCATAAAATAATAGAAGATCCAATTCCAGCAACTTCAGATGGCTTTTGGAATGCAAATTTCAACTGTCAAGTCTTAATTAAAAAACACCAGTCAGCACTATTTAAAAAGTGGAAGAGAACTAAGTGGTAGTTTGTTGCGGAAAATGTGCAAGTTACATGCTAAAAGCGGTAATAAGGTGACAGGTATATAATTATCATCACATCAAGTGAAGGACAAGAAACAGTCTATAGTTCCCAAAGAGGTGTGGCTTCAACAGTTTTCAGTGTGGTAAGGGGTTCTTCAGGCAGAGTTAATTTATCATTATGTTTATTTCAAAAGACAATCTTCTTTTATGCCGAATCGCTATGAACCTTCAAAAGTGATGACATACGTAGGGTTGAGCTCTTAAACAAAGAGCTAACATGAACGCAAGTGCTTGTGCTTCATGCATCAGTAASGATGAGTTTACGACACAATGTTTTGTTCAGGTGTTTCGCAGGGTCTTTTTTGGCAGTACATCACAGTCGTGCTGTAAACCCTCTTTCAACAGAGAACCACAAAATGAATGAATCAAAGGCCTGCTGAAGCAGGTCACTGAAGTCAAGAATCTTCCCTATCTTCTGTAGCTTTCAAATCAGCAAAGCAGGTTTCCAAACGTTACTAAAACGTGGAAGTGCATTTTTGCTGCATGTGAARCAACTACTTAGAAATATCTTTCAGGACTTCTTGAGGCTACAATCTTAATGCTACAAACTGCAATAACACTGTCATCTTTCCCATGTGTGCTGCACCCCAAATTCACATTGCCTGTCTGTTCTCCCTTGTACGTGTGTGTGTGTGTATAAATGTGGAAGCATGTGCTTGCACGGTCCCTCTGTTATAAGTGTGGTTGCAGAAAGTGAAGAAACCTTTCAAAAAAGTATCTCTAATAGTTCTTTAGGAATATTTTAAGAAAACAGTACCAAGTCTTACTTTGAATTTCCTGATTTTGTCAGTTTAAGTCAGACTGTGAAAAAAAGTAATCACTTTTATATTTAATGTGAGAATTTGGMTAAGTAGGCTTAACAATCAAAGCTCAATTTTCAAAATGACATCGTGCTAAATGAACCTTCCTTCTCTCTGCCTTGTTAGAAAATGGTATCGTTAATCTGTARAAATGGAAGGGTATGGAATATCCAGTCTTCTGGATAATATATAATCAGTACTGAAGAGKGATAGTATATTAACTATGCAGATGTCTGTCAAAAAATATATCTATTTAGCTGCTTTTCACATGTATGTAATTTATATCTGGCAGGCATGGTTTGAGCCAATAGTGATAAATAAAACTGACATTATGTTACTTAATCATTGTCAGGGCCCTGAGTGCATGTCTAGACCTTGATGGCCCTGCAGTCTCCCCTGGGTCCTCCTCCCTCCATACACAGCCCCAGGCCTCCATTTCAGGCCAGCTCAGGACCCTTGCCCCTCTGCCCACACAGCCTCCAGGGCCATCAGGGGCAGCCAGGGCCCTTTTCTCCCCACATCATGTTCATACTCAGCTCTGCCCTCCCCGTCCCTCAGGGAGCAGCTGGCTCTTGCTGCTCCCTGACACTTACGGTAGAACATCAATACCCCAAACCTCAATTAAGTTAAAWGCATTTCACTATATGCTTAGATGAGGAGGCTGGGGAAGAGGGCGGTGAAATGAAGGGTTTTGCAATTCCTGTCACCTTGTGTTTGTTTGTTTTCCTTATTCTGATGTCTCTGGGACATTGAAGAATGTCTGAATCGCCTTTAAAAAATTCACATAGAAACATAAAAAAGTTCACATAAAACAAGATGGAATTAATGCCTGCTCTTCTTTGCTGTAAATTCAGACTGTTTATGGAGACTGATCTTTTCTTGCTGTTATCATGTTGAGTACGATTTTGAAACTCTGAAAAATCAAAATAAATGAAATTCCACAAAAGGTTATATGCAAATACCATCCTGCAGGGTGGTAAGTAGTACTGAATTCCCACTTGTCAGAAAGGTAAATAAAATCAAGGAGTTTCTAACAGATACGTTATTTGATTACATGTCAGTTAAAGCACAGTTTGAACTCTAAACAGAAACCAGACATGGCACCTGCCAATGCTTATTGAGCTATGGGTTTTTTTTTTTAAGCTCATAATTTGAAATCTTAAGAAATGGCATAATAGTCTTTTAAGTTTTTTGAAGAATCTCCTGAGAAACTTACATTCTACATTCACCAACATATCATTTTTTCTCCATTTTGTACCTCTATTTCCTGAGATATCAGTTGCTATATTGGAAAAGCTTTGGAAAGGCTCCTCCTAAATTCATGCCACCACATCGTCCTCTTTCATATCATATCTTAAACTCCACTCTTCCCTGATGGCTACAAAAATCCTAACTGGCTGATTAGCTCAGCTCCCTGCTGACCAAGTCATTATCACTTTATACGGTCTGTGTTGACCAGCCTGGTGGGATTCATGTGAAGTGACATGCTTGTAAATCAGACCCCAAACTCAACTGTTACCTAAAAATGTCTATTTCTTCCTGCTGTCTGTAATGAGAGTGAAGATCACTAGTTCAGATGGACATGATAATATTGCAGGCCTCTGAAGTTAGATGAGGTGAATCTCATGTTTGATTTCCTTCTACTCCCTGTCTTTCTTCATATTCTGCTCTCCCAGCATCAGTAGCAGTAGCTTTCAGATGAGCAGATATTCTTGACTTCCGTGTGCATGGCAGGAGCTGCCAGCTCTCACTTCCTTTTAACTGTGCCCTGGATAACTGGGAAAGGGAACAGGATCCCTTTCTCCTTCACATTTTAACATGTAATATATCTTGTTGTTTTTATTATAGTACTGGATTAGACTGAAATTTAGCWGTTTACAATAAAAATTGTGCTGAAACCATCTCTCAAACCATCTATTAAACGTTGCTTGAAAAAAAAACTCTGTAAAAATATCATTTAGTGTCTATCATGTCCGTATGTAGGGTAGAAAGAATGAATGCATAAATGCATCTATGCATAAATGCATAAATGTCAGGTCCTACCTACACTTAACTTATACTTGAGCTTTTTTTTTCTGAAAATTGTACAGTATTTTCAAATCATTCCATTTTCTTCCATACTTTTTCCCCAAAATTCCCCTTAGAGACTTATAAAAAGCACAACATGCTCTAGATGTTGTAAAGATATGGGTCTGTTTTCTATCTAATTTATGAATTATGACTACTTTTTTTCACTGAATTTTTAGAAAGCTGAGGTCTGGCAGTGGTGAGTGGCACTGAGCTGAATCACTTATTCACCTAGATAGTATAACAGTGAAGACAACTACGTTGTGAATACTAGAGATGATAATCACAATATAGCCCACCATCCTCATATGCTGGAAGGAGTAGACTGTTTAGATATATGTCAAGACAATTTGTAGCCTGTACTGAAAAAAAAAAAAAAAAAACACATAACAGGAAAACTAACTTATTCCAAAGATTATTAAATCACTTTTGTCAGATTATGAAATTATTGTTTCTTTGCATTGAACTGTTAGTGAAAAGTGCACTGCAAGCTTCTGAATCAGGCAAAAAATAATTCCTCACAGGCCTTTTTGAAACATATCTCCATTGTGGAGGTCTTTAGGATGCACTTTGAGGCCAGCAATATCCCCGAGGAAAGAGTATGTCACAGGAGGGGCTGCAGTTAGCAAAACAATCTTCAGCATGTGTGTGGCTCACCTGCTTGAAAGATAGCAAATGGGGGGAATTTGTGTGTGGTGTTGTAATGCAAGAAGATAATCACAAAGAGAAATAAATTACCTACATTAACCATGACTGATGTTTTCTTAGCCATGCTCTTTGTCACCTCTGGAAAGGATAAAATAATCTATATTTTAGTTAGCAAAGGACCTGAGGGAAAGCTGACAAAAATAGGGCTATGATGTCATTTCTAGTAAATAAATTATATCTAGCATTTTCATTTATTTATTTATTTATTTTAGTACTGAGGACAAAGGATGTGAAATAACCCAGATCTGTACTGTATATGCTCCTCTCCTCCAAAATAGGGTGGCTATATACAATTATCCTGTAGAGTCCTGTCCACAAATTTTTTTTGACGAACTCAGTTGACACGGATCAAAAACATGCCTGGAAATATATTAACACTGTAGATAAGGTGATTTCCTGTGCCTGGGGATGGTTCCTGACACCATTTAATTTATTAAAATAGCTATAACTACAATTTATTTGTACAGACAGTGAATCTCAAGTAACCTCACTTACTAGAGAGAAATAATCTCTCTCTTTTAATCTCTCTTTTCTCTTAGAACATCAGCTTTTACCATTTTTTTGTYTGTGTTTGTGCAGGTCCTACTTTTTGGGGTCCTTGTCCATAATGGGGACTTTTGGGAGATACCAAATTCAAAGGATAATAATTTAAGAAACATTTCCAATAGTATAGGCAGTGCAGATTTCCTGACTTGACATTGCTCCACTGCTAACCATCCTATGAGAAAGAAATTATGGGTTCAGCTTTGCCATTGAAAACTTTATGTGCATCTAAAAAAAAAAAAAGAAAAAAAAATGGCTTAGTTTTAATGGCCAGTTTGTAGTTATTTCCAGCCCTATGCAAAAACAAATTGAATCTCTACTTTTACTGTTTTCCTCCCATAGAGAAGAGAAATATTTAGTTCTATAAATATTTGCTCTGGACTCAGCCACCTGGAAAAGCTTGTGCAGGAGGAAATAAACTCCAAGAGGCCGGATCTTCTGTCGGTATCTGGTTCACCACACTGAATGCAGAAATACTGAGACAGATTTCCCAGGGAAGCTAAGGGAACATTAGTACCAGCTGCAGTGGTATGTTCTCCCACAATATATGACGTAGCTATATCACTGAGCCTGCACCTGCCTCTGTATGCAGTCAGCTTTGTGGGTGGGATTCATCTCACTTCAGTTTAGGTGTCCACAAGTTTAGTCTCTGCATCTGACAGTGACATCAATCTCCATTTACAGTCAATAGAGAGAAAAAGRAATCTTTAGCATATGATTCATCTGGTCTATTTAAAAGGTCTACTTAGAATGAGACTAATTTCACTCTAGGAATACTTATTTTTCTCTGTTGATTACAAAGGGAGCTTAGAGTGACTAGTTCACATGTAGACATCTCTCCTTCTTCTGCTAGATCCCATCCTGTTTCACAAGAAATATTTTAGATGCTGCCATCAAGCTTCAAATGTRGTGATTTTGCTGGATTTCTAAATTGATTTACTGTCCAGGAATGGGAAGCAAGCTAATATTTGTGAGTGTCTGTATGACAATCTTTTGTCTAAGAATTCAAGGAAAAGGGAGGATGCAAAATAAGTTTTCTAAGATGCCAGTTGTAGGAAGATGTGGAAGAGATGTTAATGTTGAATAATATGCATTGTACAATTTATTCAAGGCATTCTACAGTCATATTTGAATGAATTAATTATTTATTGGATTTCCTCTTCCTCTCATCATTCACCCAGTTTATGAACAGAATAATTTGGGAATATATAGTGCAAGGCTTTGTCATCATGATTTACAGAATATTTTAAGTAAAATCATTGCATGTTATTTGCTGAGGTTTAATAAACACACCAGGAATGCAGAAAAGAAGAAAAGTTGATGTAGGGTTTTTCTACTGCTTAGAGCTCAAAGATGAAGGGCAACTGATGGAAAGGAAGGAAAAGCCCTGCTTTGTTACATTTACCAAGACAGAATAGTCTTCCGTCATGACAGTAAGCCAGCATGTAGCTAGGAGACAGAGTATATCCTTGTGCAGTGTAAGTTTATTCAGTCTGTAGGTTTATTGAGAAAAGAAAGTTTACTGAAGTCTGACCAACACTGGATATTCTCACATATTTAAATGGATTTTTCAGCATTAGCTATGGCTGAGTTTATGCTCTCTGGTGAAACCTAAGGTGATTCAGCTGAACATTTTGCTTTTTGGCACATAAAACGTATCTCTAGGCTTCATGAGGAAAGAGATGTCCAGATTTAAAACCCTCTGAGGTTTTATAGTGGACTTTGGCTTGGTTCCTAAAAAAAAAATAAGCATGAGGTAGGACTAGAAGAGCATCTGTCCTATGCAGTGGAACATCAGGGTGGGAGGAGGTAGGCAAAGGACAGAGAGATCTTCCTGAAAGACCTCTTTTGTGTGCTGCTGGGGGAGCAGTTTAGCAAGCAAAACATGCAGGCAAACAGTGCAGCAGATGGCACAACCTACTATTGAGGAAACATTTCAAAGGCTAACAAAATATGGTTGAAACCAGCTTACAGTTTACACACTGAATGCAAAACCGAACATGCTGTTTTCAGCARGCTGTAGCTGTTTTCATTTGTTGATGCCAAGTGCTTTGGGGAGCCGCAGCTTCAAAGTGCTTAGTGCAATGGCAGGCGTTCCTGTAAATATGTAGAGCTGTCTCAGCCGGGTAGGTAAAGAAGGGCTAGGTTCTTACTTAAAAATGGGTTCCAGTCTGAGGAGAAGGATCCCTCAGACATATTTCTAGTGTGTTTTTCTAAAGTTTGATCTCTCTGTATGTATTTTTCCATCTACTTATCACTAATAACTTTTAAACCTAGGAGATTTTAAGAAATAGAGAGAAATGATAAGTAAGATCTCACTTGAAAAATTTCAGTGCAGAGAAAGGTTAGAAAAAAATTAAAGGCCTTTGGCTAAATTATGTAGTCTTTATTGACTTTAAACCTAGGGTATGGGTAAAGTGGATGCAAACTTAGATTATTAAGCACAAATACTAAAGAACATAAAAAGCAGGCAGGAGCAAAATAAGAAGACATAACCTACAAAAAAAATTTCAAGCAGGGAGAGAAATTGGAAGGAATGAGAAATCAATGTTTGACTGGATTAGTAGCAATAGAAGGCCCAAAGGAAAGCATTAGTCATTTACTCAATGCAAAGAAATAGTTATCATCAAATGATATAAGGAAAAATGAAGTGCTAAGAATTTTTCCTTTTCACAGTTCATTAAAAAGGTTTTTTATGACAAGTAGMAAACTCAGTATTAGCAATGAGAAATAACAGCTCAGCCTAGAGTAGAAACAGATTATATTTGAGAGCATTTTGGTTATTGTTGGTTTTTAGTTTATCTGGGCCTTCTGATCCTGATCTGAGTATGGGCTGAAGCAATCTCAGAAACATTAGTAGTTGTCTCTGAAAATTTGTGCAGAATGTTTGAAGTATTGCTAGACTAGAAAAGGGCAATCTTAATATGCCTCCATGTAAAGGGAGAAAAAAGGAAATGGAAATTTATAGACAAACCAGCTTCACTTCAAATTCTGCAAAAAATCTAAAGCAGAAGAGATTTACAAGCACTTGGACAATAACAAGGAGGTGAAGAGAAGCAAAGATAAATTTGCTAAGAAGATATCATGTCAAGTCAATCTAATTTTATTTGTGTCCTATAGACAAAGAAGAAACAATAAACATACATCTTTTTTTTTCACTAAGACTTCTGACATTGCCTCTCATCACGTTCTTATAAGGAAAACTGAAGACACTCAGCAAAAGTAAAATTACTGTAAAGTGGCACATAGTTGGGTAGAGTTATCACTGGTTTCCTGTCCAACTTTAAGAATGGTTCTATTTGCTTTTATTTATTAATGACATAAATTACATAATCAAATCAAGACTAAGCTAGTTAAATATGCAGATGACATCACATTTATAGGAACTGCAAGTATGTCAGAAGACAAGACTAAAATTCAAGATAATCTTAACAAATTAGAGACAGTCTGAAAGAAATAGGGAATGAGACAGAATGACATATCTTAATACAATTTTCACCAAAAGTAATTAWTAACAATAAAATTTCACCCTTTAAAATTGGCCAGAGGCTGAAAACTATCGTGGAATAAAGACAGCTACTACAGTGAAYGGAGATCAGGTGAAATTAGAAGAAGAATGGAAATGCTGAGGAGCATAGAGAGTGGGAAGGATGAAAATACTGAAATCATCCAGAAAGGATAACTATGAATAAACATTAGCAAAAATATTAAAAGTTAATAGTCAACAGAAATTAATGCTGAATCTCATCAAACATAGGTTTCAGTATCAGTTGTCCTGTTTGGAAGCAGAGGAACAAATTTAATGCAGGGTCAGGTCCTGCCACATTCTGTCTATGTTTTCTATTTGTTTTTTAGATTTTATTTATTTAAATTTTATATATTTATTTATTCTATTAAATTTTRTAGAAGAATCTGAAAAGTGCATGGGAACGAATGGAGTTAAGTCTCCTGTAATCTTAAGTCACTTGATGTCATTAAAAATGTGTTTATTCTTTCARTTTTCTGAGCATTACTGTGTCTATTTTATATTGGCAGATTCTCACAGGGCAGAATGTCGCTGATTGAATCTAATGAATATGGCTAGAGACCTATGGTAGACTGGAGGCAATAGATAAAACAATAGATAGATTTCAAGATTTTTGTGTATATTAACAGCAGGAATATGTCCATCAACAGAAAAATGTATCATGGCTACAATTTGTATATGCAAATACAGGGAGCTTTGGARAATTAATATACTAACAGCAGGCACACTCTAGAAGAGTATGATCTGATGTTCATAGACAATTTATTAGGAAGAGAGACAGAGAACATGATGAGAAAGAAAATGTGTARTAACTTTGAATGCTCAGAAGCATTTGACAGAAATTTTTATATCARTTTTATTCTAGATCCCTCACAGAAAGAGTTGTGTTCGACTTCCACACTGAAAAATTTGTCATAGGAATGTGATTAAGRGTCCCTTCCTATTTAATACCTAGACATATGTTATTAGAAAAGAGAATAAATATACAGATTATTTCCTTTCTGTTGATGATAAAATTCTGGAGTACAAAGAGCTTGTTGTTACTCAGTTCTGTTACCACAGAAGCCCAGGCAGGTTCAGACTTCCATCAGGACAGGATAAAGATAACATTGGTTAATTTTGAGTTATCCACCCTAGCAGTTCTACTTATGAATTGCTTCTGTATCTCCATGGATGAAGGGGTCATCATGGAGGGATCATAGCCAGGAACGATTATTAAAATCATCTTGGGTTGAATTCTTTGCCATACTGATACAGGTCATAGAATTCCTCCCAAAAGCTGGACTAAATTATGCCTTTAGGAAGGTTATTTAAATGGTATGTTTTGAAGTATTATTTATACTTCTGAGGTGACATATTGTTTGTGACTGAAATTGTCTTGAAAATGGAACCAAAGAMATATGGTTGAAGGGCTGAATGTTTCTTGTGTAAGTCCTCCTGCCACATAGAGACATTCGTACATATAAGATTGCAGAGCCTCTTATTTTGAGTTGTGCTTTCTAGACATATGTTAGATTCACTTCTCACTTCTTCTAAGATAGATTCTCCGTTCTTCTCAGAGCAACTTTGTCAAGCTAATGAGAAGATTCTGTACTCTAACTCATGCGTGGTTTAACAAATTATATCGGATGTAGTCAATTTCATAATGCGGAAGGAAAATTTAAAAATTCAGACAGAGTAAAAGGTGCTTGAGCAGTGTAGCATGAAAGCTTAAGAAGTCATCTAGATTTTGGTTCTTTCACACTGATAGGAAAAATCTTCCTTGTGYGGTTTCCTAGTCTCTTCACTCCTCTGTCTCTCTTCCTCTTGCGCCGCAGATAAGCTCCACTCTAAGCAGACACTCCTCTGTTGAGAGAGAACAGCTGGAGAGGTGATGGCTATGTCTATAGAGCTAAATAAGAAAGGCATGAGGACCAAACTCTGCCTTGCATGTCAAGGGTCACGAACTGGTTCAGGTCCACAGGTAAATGATGGWCCTTCAGGGCAGATGGATTCGATCTCTGCTACTAATAGGATGCTCCATACCCTTTTGCCTTGGGTCTTCTCTGGGTCCCATGTGCTCATCATAGTTTCCTTAAATACTAACAGACTACATTAATAAGAGGTGAAAATGAACACATATAGAATATGAGCTGGACTTTTTAATGGCTTTTTCTTCCTCCAAGCAGAATATTATTGCATAAAGTTTGATGCTACTGAGGAAAGTTAGATTCCTAACAGAGAGATCTGTGTTCACAAGAGTTTGTTTCCTCTACTCTCTGTATTTTTCTTTTTCTCCCAAAGCAAAAATTCAAAAGAAAATGCATCCATATAAGATGAATATTGTTCATTTCTAAGAGAATAAAAAACAATTTTTTGTATGTAATAAAATGTTTTAAAAGTACTTCAATTATCCTTATTGTGTGCATGCAATACTGCACAATTTCACTGTCTTGGGACTGAACAGACAGTGGCTGTTAAAAAATGAGACTTGTTTAGAAAATAAACAAGTCTATGCAAAAGGCTATCCAATAGCAAGAAGGAATAACTAGACCATGAAAATAAGCCATTAAAAAATCCAGTAGAAAGTGTGTGACTGTGAAAAAACATTAACTTTGATAAGAATATTGTATATTGAGGGCACCTCAGGTTTACTCAATACAATGAAATGGAATAAGGCAGTGAAGGAGAGAGAGATCTTTCAGAGAAAAACTATGTTGTTCTTAAGTATTGTTTTGCTAATAAACTTGGAAATAAAAACAAACCAGTGTGAATGGTCTATTGTAAAAGGTTATAAATATGATCAGGAGAAAGAAATAAATCTTTTGGAAATGTAAAGAGAGGAAACATAATAAAAATGTGTATTGATCACAGTTTAATGGTATGAGAATGTGTTAAAGAAAGATGAAGGTAGCAAAGATATAATAATTTATGCCTTTAGTTTGAAAGAATTGCTGAGTGTTTTAGTTAAAACATGGTCAGGTAAACAAGAAATTCTGTTCAGTCTTCAGGCTTCCCAGTCTGCTTTTATCCATTTGCTATCTGTTGTTTTAGAGTATAAACTCTTAGGGGCAGTGAGCATCTTTTTGTTTTGTGTTCCTACAGTACAAAGAGTGCTTGTTCGCTGTTTCTTTCTTGCACTAGTACCCCACAAATGAAATATGTATGGTAAAATAACCAAAGGTGAGCATTTGCAAAGCCACATAAGGCATCTGAAAAAAAGAAAGAAGAAACTTTTTAAAGTTACAGCAAGTAGTTCTTTAAATGGCAGAATGAATGAATGAAGGTGTAATTTCAATGTATTCCCGCTATGGATAATAAATGTCAGTCAATGGGCCTCTTAGGTACATGTGCRATGTAATTAATAATGAAAAAAAGTATTGTGAATTTATCCAGTTTTCAGAACACCAATTTAATATTTGTCAGAAAAAACATGGTAAAGCAGCACATTGAATTTTGGCACAGTTCAACCCCACATGAATYGTAGTCTTGATTCTGGACAGGGCAAAATGATAGTATTTGATTCCTAAAAACTACTTCCACCTAAATAGAATTTGGATTTTTACAGTTCCTTGTTAGCTCATTCTCAATATTAAACTGACATTACCTGTGCTAAAATGACTTTTCAGGACAAAGCACATGATGCCCAGACATGCTATTCTTTAATATTCCTCCCTTTCTTTAAATTGAAGATAAAGCTTATTTTACAAGAGCTGTAGTGCACCTGTTATTTTGTAAATTTGTTCCRTATGAAGACTGAGGATAAGAGCAGATGACCAAAAGGGTCAAACAGATGCTGCATCAAGGAACATATTTTTGYGTGCATGCTTCAGACAGATTCCAGACATCAGATATCTGTAAGATTAACTCCAGATGTTGAAGATCTCCTAAGCCTGTGCTTTGTCTGTAGGAAAGATGCTGGAAATTTTGATAAGAGGTAGGAATCAAGAAACGTTTCAGAAATGTTTAATATGATAAAGAGTATGCTTGAGTTCAAAAGTGGGCAACTGYTTCAGAGGAACCCAAGTTCTTTGAGACCATTTTTGAGTTAAGAGACCAGGATAAAACAGAGACATAATTTATTTGGATTTCAGGAAATTGGTTAATATTTGAATAGATAAAAGATTCCAACTTCCCCCACTCCCCAAGCTAATATTTTTGGTTAACAAATAATTTATATAGGATTTTTTTTAAAGCAACATATATAGAAAACAGACTTTTTAAAAGAGATATAAAGAGGTTTGCAAGGAAGATGTGGAAAAGTAAGCAGTGGTACTTCTACATGCATGCAGTCAACTAGCAGTCTTKCTTCCAGAATTTATGTTTAGATATAGTGGGCAGTTTCCTAGAGCAGAAGATTGTATGTAGCAGCAAAATCRGTGGGACCTCTACATGATGTCCTCTCTGAAGGTTCAAAGACTAATTGAACTTCCCAGAGTGATGGATGGCTGTGGACCTAGCACTTGTGTACTCAGTGGTGCTGTATCTTTCCTAGCTCTATCTTCCTGACTGGCAGAGGTCAAACGGCTTGTATCAAAAGTGGAGAGGGAGTTAAGAGAGAGGGAAGCAGCAGATACCTTGTATTCTGCCTTTATCTTGAGGCTGTAAAGTTAATCATTTCTTATGCTAACGAGAAGACTTAAACTGTCCTTGGTCTTATGCTCTGCTTTGATCAGAGCATATGACCTGAGCAAGGCAGCACCAAGGCTGGGTARCAAGACCTTGGGAAAGGCAGAATATATTTGCTGAGATATTTGCAGTGCAGTGAGTTGATTGGCTAGTACAGGTTCTGGGCAGCATTTATATGACCTCTCTCTCAGCAGTCCTATCTCCATGTCCTGATGGGTAGCATCTGAGCAATGGAGGATACACTGGATTTGGGGTACCTAATTCTCAGGTGGAGACAAAAGCCTAGCCTGGTGTCAGATTAAGACACCTAAATTTAAATTTCTCCAATGGAAGGGTAAACTCTTGTCTAAAATATCCAATATATATGGTCAATGGAGATGCAAGATTTGAGGCAATTGTCTGCGTGTAGGCATATAATGTCAGTTGAAACACACTGAGGGTCTCATCTGGCCTCCAACTTTTGCTCCAGAATGGCATACTTGCCAGGTCTTGCGTAGGTCTTGTGGTGTATCTACCAGCACTGTACATATGTTTACCATCCTCTATGGAGAGTTGAACGGTGCTACAAACATATATTTAGGTAACTGTTTCACATTTCCAGCCAGTACAATCAATGGAGTCTAGAAAATGATTTATCTGATTGAATATAAATGTTTACACTGACACTGTTTGGAGCTTATATGCAGACTATAATGCTGTAGACATCAGAAGCCAGCTGTTTGTGTCTGACACTGAATCTTAGTCCTAAAGTTACATGAGATAAATTCTTTCTAAGAAGATGGGACTTCAAATCTCTTCTCCACTGGMTCAGGTCAGCAATAACAAAAAGAGTAAATTTGGCTGTAGTTGAGCAAAAGGCTTCTGAAAAAAGCCCTTAAGTATATGCAAACTGTAAATATATGTGTATGACCCACTGAAGCTGATGTTTAAGACCTGGGCTGATTAAAGAGGGACAATTAAACCAAAGCTCCAGCTGGCACAGGTACGCTGTGCGGAAGTTTGTTATTGACTTTTGATCTTCCTATGAAAGGTACAAAATATTCATATTATCATTACGTAAATTTTAAATTAGTTATTCTTATCTTATTCAACCCTTGTAGGATGCACTGTCATGGAAATCTACCTTTTGTTTTATAATACATTACTATTAAGACACATGCTAGTATTATTATTTTATATGTTTTAAGATTGATTGCTCTGCAGAATTCTATCCCTTCTACACTACAGAGAATACACAAACAGGAGATCGTGTCATTTCCTGTAGTATACATCACTATTGACTGTGTTACTTCACATAAATGTTTTAGATGCATTCAGTGATTCCCTGCAGATTTATTATGATATATTGAGAGCTTCAAGAAATGAATCATTTCCCAAATAACTGTGCATATATATGTATGTATATATATGTAGATTAGGATTAAAAAAAGTGGGGGATGGAAAAGAGACTGGCATACTTCTGCAACAGAGCAAGCAACTCTAGAAAGAGCTGGAGCTGCAGAATATATGGGAGGAACAGAGGGATAAAACAAGTGGTAAGGTTTAACATTTAAAGTGAATAAAACAGAAGAGAGATTATGAAGAAGATCAGTCTGCTGTTTCCTATGCATAATATGCTAAAAAAACATCTGCAAATGATGGCAAGAGATAGTAGAAATACAGAGAAATAGAAAGAGACTCATATGTCAGCTTCCTGGAGGCTCGAGTCTGGAAAACAAATCATCAAGCCATCTCTGRCTAGACAATAAGGCACTACTAATTAAATCCAGTTTTAAGATCTGACCCCTTGGACCTTGCTCAAACATCTCTCCTATTGAAGTCAATTTGAACGTTTTCTGAATAATGATCCAGTCCGAGGCTCTCTGAGGGTCTGCGCTATGTGCTGACTCCCAGCTTCCCCTGAGCTGCTTGCAGACCAAAAGTTCTTTGAATTTACCCTTGAACAATTTATTGAATCACTTTTTGCATTGACTCCCTTCAATTTGAGGTCTGCAGAGGTATGTGATCTTCATCACTATCTGTGGTTCTCATGCTGTTATTTCATGTCCCCAAGAAAAGCCTGAAAATAAGACAGTGGTAATGTTTAAGAAGGGTAGTTGAGGCAATTATTTGGAGGCAGTGCAAAAGATTAATGTTTAACTATGAACAGGAAAAAAAAAAGTTCATAATAGATCTTCATACCTGAGCCCTGCATTTGCCTGCGTTGGCCGTAAGACTGTATCTACCCGACCTCCTGCGTCTGTTCTAGCAGCGAGATTGTTTGTGCAGTCAGCCTAATAGCATAATATTTTATATCTCCTCAGGTGAAAATATGGCCTGAAAGCTTGGTCTAAACTAATCATTCCCTCAGTTTACAGATTCTTTTAATCATCATTTGAAAAATATCTCTTCTCCAAAGTACTTTTCTTATAGCCTTAGGAGAGAATTATTTTGCTTACAAATATGCATATGAACATTGTCTGGCAATTCCAAAACAAAACAGGCTTGGAAAAAAATTGTTAAAGTGTATCATCATCAATTTTAAAAATCAATACATTTTTTTCTCTGAGATCCTACTCAAGTGCATTCTACTGAAGAATTAATTTTATTTTTCAGCTGTAACTCATGGATGTATGACAGAATCTTGTTTTAACAAATTTATTGAGGCTGAAGAAGATGCTAAAAACATACAGGCATCTGGAAATGCYAAAAATGGGAAAGAAAGCAAAGACAATTCATTTCAAGTAGAGCCATGGCATAGTGCTTGATTACCTCTGTGTATGAAACATCTACAATCACTTGCATAGTCTTCCACCTCCCCCTTGTAAACTTTCACATGAATTCTGCAGATAAAGTTTATTTATCAGTCTGGTAATAACATAAATATCCCTGAAATGCATTTTGGAGAAAACTAGCAGGAGATGTCATTAGCCTTCTGAGACACTGATTAAGCTATTAACTCTCCAGAGTCGTATTCCTTAACTGTAATATCTGCACATGAATAAACTAATTAGGGTTTTCTTTAAACTAACTTGACAGGAAATTTCTAGGTTTTAATTTCCTGGCAGTAGAATCAGTAGCTGTTGTACAAGGAGTGCCCTTTGAAACAAAACCAGTGTAGCCTAGCCCTGGATGCAGATGAAGTTCTGATACGTTGTACTAATCTATTTACCTGTGTGCAAGATTTTACAGATAATATCAATGTTGGATCCAGATATAAAACTGGATGAAATTGGCARTTCTGCAGTGGCCACAAAGTCTGATTCAGCAAAGCCCTTAAGAATGTGAGTAATCCAGTCTTTCTACAATAATGCATTTAAGTATATATTTAACTCTAATTGTTTTCAGTGGRGTTTAGTCATGTGCTTAAAGTTAAGCACACACTTACATGCTTTGCTGAACCAGGGATGCATCTTACCAATTGGCCTAATCTCTTTATTCRGTGGGAATTGAGGATGCTCAATATCTTAACATTTGACCTCTTAATAATACATCTGTCCTCTACCTATTTCTGCATATGGCTGCATTGCAGCTTTCCATTTGTATAACTGTCAGAAACAGGCATGTGATGAGGTGTGATCTTTGGCCCAGGTGTCAAAAGTCCTAGTGTAGTTGTAGTTATATGGGCAAAAATGATCTTTTTTATTTTATTTTATTTTTTTTTTTGCCCACGTAGCTTACTTCGCTAAAAGAAACTGGAATAAAGCAGACAAAATTCAGCTTTGCCAATATAGCTGAGTGTATGCCAGGTGGGTTTTGTRGGCATCATGTGCATTTATGATCAGTAAAGTGTTTTTAAGCAGAGAATTAACTTCCATAGAATCAAGTTTTGAAATATTTTTCAGAGACAATGTTTATTACGAAATGTTATAAGGGCAGCCACCTCAGCAGGCTCCAGGACCCTTGAATGCCTCCTACCTGGCTGATGGAGCCCAGCCTGGTGCACCTGGGGACCTGGAGGTCTTCTCCCTGTCAATGGAGGTCAATGGATGCAGCTGCTGATCTCCCTTCTGCAAATTCAGAAGTATCCTCCCAACACACACACAGACACACACAGACACACAGACACACASACACACACACACACACACACACACACACACAAACACACAGAGGACACTGAGATGGCCGGCTATACAGCCTGCCACGGACAAGACCTTGCCTTAAATAGCACCCACATAGAGCACTGCTGCAACTCACATAGCGCGTGAGTACAGATAGCTGAGTCCCCTTCCCTCTCTCTAGTGTGTAAAGATTGAAGCTCACTAGTGAAGGCATGYATGTCCTCACTCTAGTTTTCAAGCGCATGCACGTTTGCAGATCCCTTGAACATCAGTGTGGCCCCTTTCGGTCTATCTGATATCTCTGCCTGGATCCTGGGCCCTCTTGCTAACTATATGAGTCTTCTACTCGCTGGCTAATCCGGCCTGAGATTAGTTAGCAAACTGCACACATAGACACCCCTACACACCAGGTGAAGGGAAAATCCCAACACTCCAGCCGCCACCACAGCAGCTGGTGSCCAGGCACACAGGTGCTATGGCATGTGGTCCTGCCTCAGTTGCTGACACTGAGACTCTCACTTCACTTTCACTCTGGCCCCATCAGAAGCTGGCGTGCAGGACACAGGCCCTACGGCTCCTAGTCCCCCTCCAGTGGCTGGTACTGGGACACTCTCTTGCTCCAGTTACTGGGAACACAGGGCACAGGAGCCACCATCACCTGAGGTCAGACTCCAGTTTCTGGCCCACGTGCACTCGTTCTTGTCCCACTGGTTGCTGGCATTTAGACTTGACAGCACTCACACATGAGACAGTGCGATTACACAGACGGGTGGTTAAGAAAGGATTTAAGAAAAAGATAGCACAGGCTAAGGTGATCAGGCACAGGACTAGGTTAGATAAGTGAACTGACCAGCAAAACATCCAAAATCCTCACACTTTTCATGTTTTTCCATTCTTATCAGTTACAAAGTSTGGGTCTGCCCTCTCCAAAAACTAAGTCTGCAGTTTCCTAATGACTCATCAGTTAATGACTGGAGACTTTTGGTCTTGTCATTACCTATTGTCTCTTCTGCACTGAAAAAGGTTCTTGATCAGATAATCTTAGTGAAGGAGATGTTCTCACATTCYCCATACCCTTACAAAGGGAGCGGCTAACTAAGGGAAAGAAGAATATTCCATGGTATTAAATGAATATCCAATGTCTTTAAAATTGTTACACTGGACCTTTGCATAGAAATAATCTTGTAATATGAGGAGCTTGGATTAATCGCGGTGTATCTAAAGAGGTCTGGAAAGTTATTTGGTAGAAGTAATCTGTCAGGGAATCTAAAGATGCTTTTGAATGTTAACATTGAGAGGGAAGATTGTATCAATTGCATTAACTCTCTATATACATGTATTAGGGGATGAAGAATTGTTACTGTCTCTGTATACTTAACATAGAAGCAAAWCTGAAAGTCATTATTGAGTTCATCAGTGAAAACTAAATTGAATGACAGCTGGAGAAATGCAGGATCTATCTCACTGAGCTTCAGGCATCAGGAAGTTAGGCATCTGGCTCAAACTGGTTATCTAAAATTCCTCTGAAGTCAGTAGTGGCAGCGATGGATGAACTTCTGAACAATTCATCCTGTGGCTCATGTCTCTTGAGAAGTCAGATGAATGGTCATATTAAAATGCCAGTCTCTCTTGGTTGAACATAGAAGAAGCAGAAGTTCTAGCTTAAACCTGAAAATTATCTTTTAGAAAAATACATGCCTATCGCATTCATTTTCTAGTGCGTTGTAAGGTCTTTGAGAWCTCGGTGTACAAAATCCCCTTTGGGGGGAAATCTTTGCAGATGAGGAAGGTAAGAACTCTCAGAGCTTTTTAAGATGCTCACCCGTACTGCATGATGCAGGTGACTGGTCTTTCTAATGTGCTTTTGGGTGCGTCTGCCACATATTACTGGCACAACCGATAGCCCTAGAATAATGGAAAGGAAGACTTTGGGGTCTGTTTTCGATTTGGTAAAATATGATTTTCTGGAAGTTACCTTCAGGGCAAAGGGATTTCCAGACATAAGAGGTCTACACATATATATATGATTTTCATTGGAGGTATATTTTCCAGGAATCTTGCCTGCTTATATTAAAATACTTATTAATAAGCCTGGTAARTGTTTTCTGTTGGTTAGATTTTATTGACTAGCCAGTAGCACTTAGTGCCAGTGTTAGCAGTTGTGCCAAAAAATCAGCATCACTCCCATAAAATAACCACATTGAAAACTCACATGAAATGGAATGAAATATGGATTTGAAAATGGAAAGAAAATTTTTTTTTACTATTTTTACTGTTATTTTATGTGAGAGTTATTTATTGGATTTTCTTTCTCTACTGGTATCATAGAGAAGTTTAAAAATTGGATGAAGGCAGAGGAAAATTGAATACACATTGAATATATTGAATATTTTATATAGGGAATAAAACTTTGTCCCTAAAATACCACCGTTCTTGTGCCAGCATCAGAGTTACTTTTTGTTAGAGCCTTTTTGTTTCTCAGATCATTGCATCCTGTGATCACATATCAGTTAATGGTGCACCAAAATAATGGACTGGAATGTAAGCAAAGAAGTTGGGGCATTTTGGATATGACAAAAGATGATATTCTGGCAGTTGCTTTCAGAGCAAAGGGATTTCTACAGAGAAGGACTTATACCACATACATGTTTTACATTGAGTGTATAGTTCCCAGACACCTTGTCTAGTTATACTAAACATTTATTAATAGGCTTGATAAATGTTTTCTGTCACATAGATTTTATTTCYCTGCTGCCATATCAAACCTTCTAGAAGGAGAAACATAAAGCTCAGCTAAGTGCTGAGCACTCCTAACTCTAGCTTAGGTCAGGAGYTTGATTCTATTTTAATTAATAAAACTTTAATGAAGGGGAAGTGGACAATGACTTTGATAGAATTGTCTGGTTTGTCAGTGGAAGGAGAGTGAGGCCTTGCAGCTATTTCTAATCCAGAGATGTGGAAAGGGTGGTCTCCAGATGGCTATGTAGGTGGGATGTCACAGCTGCCATTAGCATCCTGTCCACACAGCTGCCTTACGGGCTTCTGGTAGGGTGCTGGCAGACAGCCTGTCTGAGTGTGCTGAGGTGTGTGATTTCATTTGAACAGGCTACAAAGAGTGGGGACCAGTAGTTTCAGGGGTGTGAGCTTTGCAGAACCCTGAATGAGTCCTCTGTTTTTTCTCTGTGCACCCTGCACTGCAGTCATGAAGATRTCCTTGGTACTGAGACTTAGGGGATAAGTTTAGATACATCCAGATGACTTGTCCCAGCTTAGCCTGTCCCTCAGGCTGGAAACTCAGTTCAAACTTTGGTCAAGTTCTCAGTTTTRATAGTCATTCCTTTTTATATCAGTTGAGGAATGCATGCGCCTACAAGGACTTTGTCATTAACATTGATTTTTCTGTTAATGATCTGGACTTGGATCTGATTAGAAGTGAATTTTAGAACAGGGTTAATGCAGAGTATTCCAAAAGGTTTGCTTAGGAAAGGTGTTTAAAAGATATAATCACCCAGATTTCTTTAAAAATGGGTTTAAAAACCCTCCTTTTTCTGTGCTATGTCTTTTGTAATTTCAGATGCTTTTTCATCATTGTAATGGGAATGGTAAAAGAATGATTGAAATTATTTTTATAGCAATCAGAAGGTAGTTATAACAGTATGATTCAGACAGCTGCATCATATTCAAATGTCATTTAGGCAACACTATTAAGTCAGTTTTTTTAATAGCTGTATGTAGTACATTATCACAGAGTAATTCAATCRCTAAGAACAGGGCTCTTGTAAGAGCAAATCTCTGATATTGATCGCCAGAACAGGA
The DNA here is from genome assembly GCF_003343005.1 of Rhea americana. Lineage (NCBI taxonomy): Eukaryota > Metazoa > Chordata > Aves > Rheiformes > Rheidae > Rhea > Rhea americana. Next base: position 878,336 of record NW_028186402.1, read on the forward strand.
GGCAAACAATGAAAATAGCAATCATCATACAATATGGAATATTTCCCGGGCTGCCTCATGGATCYCTCAAGAAAGAACACGAGTGTTTAGATTTGAAGGAATAGCTTATACTGGGTCAGACCTATAGCTGAAATCAATAGAAGTTTTCACAGTGTAGATCTTTAATGAGCAGTGCAACTAGTCCATGTGGAATAGAACTGYCTATTTTGGCAGAGGCAAAGAAGTAAGGAGGTCTGAGTTCTGGTTCTGATTAGGCTTCTGACTCCTTGAATGTTACTTGATATATCCTGCATAATTTTCTGATCCACGAGCAGATGGCTAGATCTGGAAGTCTGAGGYGCATGGGCACTTTTCAGAACCCCACAATAGATTATGTATTTATTTATCACGTTGATTTAACGTACTTGTGTAAATAGCTCTCTATATGCTGAAAAGATCATTGCTTTCCTTCCCATTGTATTACTAAAAGGGCAGGATTTGATTGCTTAAATATAAGCATCAGAGCCATCTGTGAGCCTCTGAGGTATCAGGAGGAGCTGCATGGAAACAGCAGATGAGGTSTAAGGAAGACTCTATCCTTCTGGAATAGCAGGTAGAGACCTGGCAGGAGTCCCTGGAATGTCTCAAACCACACAAAACACTTATATTAGGGGAACTTAATCAATTCCCAAATAACTGACAGGGTGGGATTAATAGCTTATAAATTCAGTTGGYTAAACGTTGTAGCCTAAATTAGTAGTCCGAATTCACAAAGGAAGGAGAAGATACCATACACTAYGATTCATTCTTCTTCTTTCAGCTCTGTTTTAGGATAGGGTGAGTCCGTTTTTGAATCAGGCTATATCTCTAGAACAATCAGCTTTGTTTACGACATTTAGACAACCAGAGCTCAACTCACTTGCCTACACGCATACTGAATTTGAGAGAATCATAAAATCATAGAATCAGTAAGGTTGGAAGGGACCTCTGGAGATCACCTAGTCCAACCTCCCTGCTCAGCAGGGTCACCTAGAGCATGTTAGACAAGGTTGCATCCAGGTGGGCCTTGAAGATCTCCAGAGAAGGAGATTCCACATCCTCTCTGGTCAACTTGGTCCAGTGCTCCGTCACTCTCACAGGGAAGAAATTCCCCCTCACGGTCAGGCGGAACTTCCTGTGCTTCAATTTCTGCCCATTGCCTCTTGTCCTGTCACACGGGACAACTGAGAAGAGTTTGTCCCTRTCCCCTTCACACCCTTCCTTCAGGTACTTGTACACATTGATAAGATCCCCCCTCAGTCTTCTTTTCTCCAGACTATGCCCTAGGGCATCCTCCCTGTCCTTCAACTATCAGTCCAGTAGAGCATGGATCTCCTGTAGCTCCTGTGTCATTCCTGCCAGCCCCACACAGAAGTCTTGGATACCCTAGGACCCCTCGTATGTTACTAATTGACTATATATTAACAATTGTATTTACCTCCAAATCTGGGGAGATATATCCCACTTCTGCTTTCTAACTTACAGAACTTAGTGTGAAAAACTTGATTTTCAGAGGATTAGCACCAAGATGTCAATGGGGAAAACAGATATCTGGCAGCTTTGAAAGTCATAGGCTTTTGTTTAGGTTGAAGAGCTTAATTCCATGCATGTCTGGTTGAAAAATGAGGACTGTTTATGGTGATAGCCCTGAAAAATGTGTATAATTTAATATTGTCTCCCAGAGGAGACTTCCTGGTTCCTTTAGAATTGTTCTCTCTGCCAGGTATCTACTTTAAAAGAGTATTTTGTCACTTTAAATTGTCATCATGGTCCTAGTGGCAGAAACTAATTAATTAATTGAGACAATTTATAGCATCTGGGCTATAAATGAATGTTTTCATAGGTGTAGGAACGTGTTATTGATTCAGAGACTGAATTTTCTGATGGACAACTGGAGTGAAGAGAGCAGAGTGAAGAAACAAAGAGGGAAAGAAAAGAAGGCTGCATGAAGATACATTTTACAGATTCAATTAGACTTTTCTATGAAAGCATCAGTGATTGTAAGTTATGAGCTCTATTTCAGAATTGTTTTTTGAGGAGTTCTTTTTTTGGTTCAAAAAGACTCTACTAAAGCTAGGCCTCCATTTGCATCCCTATCTAATCTTACCTGAGTATTTGAACAGGATTTGTTAATTAGGAGAGCTGAGTGGCATGCCATTCTTTGCTTCAGGGATTAACCTTTTTGTATTTGACCTACTTCTCCCTGCTGTAACTGGCACTAACAATAGGTTTTACAAAGAACAGGAATATCAATGTGACCCTGATCCGCAATTTTTGCAGATGATATGAGACTTTAAAGATACTGTAGTCCACTTCGGCTCTATGCCTGGGGCTTCTCTTTGAATACATGCTGGTGTTTTAGTCACTATAGTTAAAACATAGCATTTTAGCTTGAACTTCCAGTGAAGGACTGGAAGAAAGCAAATGCCACTCCTTTCTTCAAAAAGGGTAAGAATAAGGATCTAAGGAACTACAGGCCGGTTGGCATCACCTCAGTCTCTATGATGATGATGGCTCAAACAGCCCTGTAAACCATTTGCAAACACATGGAGGACAAGGAGGTGATTGGGAGTAGTCTGCATGGATTTATGAAAGGGAAATCATATTTAACTAACCTGGTAGCCTTCTGAGACGAGATGACTGGCCTGGTGGATGAGGGGATTATCTTTATGATTATCTTTAGTAGGGCTTTTGACATTGTCTTCCATGACATCCTCATTGACAGCTTGATGCAGTACAGACTAGATAAATGGTAAGTGAAGTGGCTTGAAAGTGGGCTGAACTGCCACACTCAAAAGATTGTGGTCAGTGGTATGAGGTCCAGCTGGATGCTAGTCATTAGTGGTATACCYCAGGAGTTGATATTGGGGCAGTACTCTCTTCATTAGTACTGTTGGTCTTCATTAGTAATGCCTGTTGATACTGGTGTGAGTACTATTTTCATTAATGACCTGGATGAAGGGACAGAGTGCACCCTCAGCAGGTTTGCTGATGATACCAAGCTAGGAAGAATGACTGATACACCAGAAGGCTGTGCTGCCAGTCAGAGGAACCTCAACAGTCTAAAGAAATGGGCCAACAGGAACCTCATGAAGTCTGAAAAAAGGACTCCAAGTTCYGAACCTGGAGATGAGTACCCTCATGCACAGTACTAGCTGGTGCCTGGAAAGTAGCTTTGCAGAGAAGGACCGACCTGTGAGTTCTGGTGGACAAAAGGTTGACCATAATCCAGCAATGCACCCTTGCAGGGAAGAAGGTCAATGGCTTCTTGGACTGCATTAGAAAGAGTTTTTCCAGCAGGTTGATGGAGATGTTAAATCCTCAGATCATATATTAGACCCTTCATATTGAATTTGATTAAGCAGTGCCAGATGATCACATGTATCTTCTGATGACATCATTTCATGAATTCCCACCTGTCAGATGAGTTTTGTATAGGRTCAGTGTACAGCTTTGAGGAAAAGGTATTTATAACAGCCCCTGTTAATTGGATTCGCCTTCTAGTCATACAACTTTTACAGTGATGAAAATTTATTAGTAATAATAATTTTCTCCTGTACAATAATTAAGAACAAACTTAAGACAATTATGAAATGCAGTATCAGTACTCCTATAACTAAATGAAGATCTAGGTACTGAATTACATTTATCTTGCAATAATTTTTTAAAATTGCATAATAAGCATTTTTCCAATTGTAAATCTGAGGAGAATATCTTACTGAGATCTAGCTTATTATCAAAAATATTTTCTTTTGCTTCTTCTGCGAAGTTGTGCATATGCTATCGTTAAAACTGTCAGGAAAGTTTGCTTAAGTAACAAATGTTAAACAAATATTGTGGGACATTCTCAAACATTGAGCTTTTATTCAGGAATTTTCTTATCAAAAGTCTTAAGCTTAACCTTTGAAGGAATAGAAATAACATGCAACCTATAAAAACAATCCTAATTCTTAATACTCAATGCTAATAATGAATTATTACCAAATGATCTGCAGATCAGAAATTATCATAGAATGGATGCTGAAAATAAACAGGAAAGTGGAAATTTGATCTTTTTATATGCTATTTGAAAATAGGAAGAAAGGAAAATAATTTATCCTTTTTGTCTTTTCTTCTGTCTCTGCAGTCCTGACACGTCAATCATCTCTTAGGGCAAAGACAGAACTTAGTTCTCTCTGTGCCTCCTCTCTAGATTTTAGTGAAATAGGTAGCAGCTGTGTTTCATTTCACTTAATTTAGAAGCACCTACACTTGAGCTGGTCTTATGCCCTCTCTTAAATAAGAGAAACACAAGCATTAAACAAGAGAAAAACAAGCATTTATAGGACATGCTTTATCTTACCTTAGGGTGGACATCTAAGAGGAGTCAAATAACTTTTATTCTAAAAGTGTCTCTTTCTCTCTGTTGACCCACTTAGATATGGAAGTCCACATTGCTGGTGTCTAAAAGCAGGTGAGATGAATCCTAGACTCTTTGACTTAGTTCATACATAAGTCCCAAGTGCCATTTGAGATGCTGTATGTTTTCCTCTTCAACTTTTTCTTGTTAAACAGCACAGTATCCTRTATCATATTTACTATTCTTCTGTGGATGCATTAAACATATATGGAAATTCAAAAAGACACTAGAAACCTATATTCAGGCTATTAATTGGAGTTCTTGGTGTCACTGTCCACACAAGGGCATTTTTACTCATGGACAGTTCTCAAGTTAGATAATTTAGGAACTTTCAGATAGAATTTTAAAGTCTTATAGTTTTGTAAATTTAAACTTTATAAATTTTAGGAACCTTCAGGGTTAGTCATCCCTTAACAGTCTCTCTGTTACACTGCTGTAAGCACTCCTCCARCTCTCAAAAATTTAGCTGCCTGTGTGGCAAAGACCAATTGCCCAGCTCTGATATGACAAAGCTGTGTAGCTTTGACTCAGATAACTAAGAAAGAGCTGTGATGAAAATCTGTAGAGAGGTGAGTAAGGTAAAATTAGGGACAGAGGTAGGACTGGTGAGTCTGAACTGTGAGCAGTTTAAGGATCCAAAGTGGAAAACTTCATCAAGAAAAGGTCCTAAAGGAAAATAAAAAGAATCAAAACCCAGAACACATTAGGAATTTTAGTAATACTAGTTGTTCTGTCTGGGAACTAACCAAGAATCATTGTGCCATTAGGTTGAGCCACGGAGTTGGTGGAACATGACAACTCTGTAACAACAGGGATGTATCCCAGGGAAGTGCAGAGACTGACCCTTCCCTTGCCTGCCTGYTGCATGCCCGACCACTGCTTAGGTGCATTACCGGGGTTGGTGAGTGTATAATACTTAAAATTACCTTAAATCCCAGCTGTCTTTTGTATCTGTTAGTTAATAAATAATTATTTTGCATTTTTAACTTGTATAATTTGCCCATCTGCTTGTCTCATTTTGCCCACCTAAAGATGCCCCAAACAAATGGACTCAGAAGAGAGGCTGTAACACCAGATTTTACTAAAAACTCCCCACGGATTTAGGTGCATCATTGCTATTGGAATCTGGTTAGAAGTCAAAAGACAGGATCCATTATGAGATTAGGACCAAGGATACATAACTATCTAAATGAAATGGTGAACATGTGAGCCAGACATCTAAGTTCCCATTATAGTGGAAATCTGAGGTGTGTTCACAAATAGATGTCTTGAGCAATTTGAAACCTCACTGTAAATTTGCATATTAGTGATGGGASTTAGGACACACTTAGCATTAAATACAAGTGCTGTTCTGAATAGTATGGATATTAAATTCCAGGTTAATGGTTTTCCTTATATAAATATTAAAGTGTGACTGCCTCCATGTTTTGATGAGTGGTACATGCAGGGATTTTAGGATAGCTGTTGGTAGAATGAATCTACAGCTGTTTTATCAATAGAGCTGAATACGTGGGTAGGGAAAAAGCATAGCAGCAATGTTTACATGAAATACATATTTTCTTTTTCTTGTTGAACATAGCGTTTGAAATTTAGGGGTGGAGGGGAAGTCCARAAACAGGAAGAAGAGAACAGTCTCCCTTTAAATATCTTAGGTGTTGAGAGGCATTGTTTTGAGCACWTCCAAATAGGCTGTGATCTGGTACTTAAGGAAAGTGAGTTGTTTCACAGAAAAGTACCTATGCAAATTGTACGTCAAATTGGTAAAGACAGCTACAATACTGCTAATTTTCAGGGTGTGACTCTGCTGCCAAAACAGAGGTGTGAGCTCCCACTATAAAATCAGGAAGCTCCATAAATAGAACTCTCAGCATGAAGGTGCTGTTGATGGAACMGAAGTCAGAATGACAGCCAGCGAAGTGCACCACGGATACCCCAGAGGCTTTGCAGAAAACTGAAACCGTATGTTTGCTGCTGAGGTGACTGGGAAAAGCAATTGGCCTCAAGCTGTATGGATGTGTTTGATAAACTGATTAAACTGAGGATTTGGCAGGGAAGGGGGAGGAGAGGAGTCTTCTAAATAAGCTGAATGCTCTATAAAGGAAGGATGCTTGCATCTCTGCCCAGGACTCTGCTATCATGCAGTCCTTTAGTGGTTTGCAGCTGCCTTTAGATGGGTAGTGCTGAATATAGTTCCTAGAGACAGATTCATTTGCAGTTCTGGAAATTAACCCTTAAGAGCACTTAGATATTGTTTTCTGAGCACTTCAGTAGCTGGTAGAAAATCCAAGTTGTCTGTGGCTTGAAACATTTTTATTGTCTTCTCCACTAAGATAAGGAAACTATTCCTTTTGGGACTGTCTCTGTGGAGTGGTCTTAGCATCACTTGGAAGTGTGATAGCTTTCTAATCTGATACTTTAAACCTGATACATGTTTTGTGAGCGACAGCCAACTGAAAAGCAAGATCAWTGTTGCATTTAATCTTGACAAACTACTATCAGCTGCAGAGTAGAGATTACATAGTTTGAGTAAGGATACTCTGCAGAGTTTTGTTAGCTGTTAGGCATGTTTTAGACAAGCAGCTGTCAGTTTGGAAACTATGACTAATGTATATCACTGCAGTGAGRCTAGATGGTTGGTAGTGTATAACCTAGATGAAATATTGATCTGCAGCAGGTGTATAATCTATGCCAACAGCAGAATTGAGGTAAATTATGATAGATATGCTAGATTAACTGAAAGATCATGGATTAGCCCACACTTCAGTGGTGAATGGAATTAAAATGCCTGTAAAGTAATTTACATAGCACAGCTGCTAAACACAGCRCTTGTTCATAGTGGCTGTAAAATGCTATCAGAAGTAACAGTAAGCAGAGAGTTTGTCTGGTGAGTTTTGAATATATRCTCTGACCATGCCTGTAAGGATGCTTGTATGTGCTTGTGAGCCAGAGAGAGGGCACGTGTGCTTTCACTAGTGAGCTTAATCTCTAAAAGTCGGAGAGGGGGAAAGAGGCTCTGCTCTCTACACTGACATATTATATGAGTTGTGGAAGGCAGCACCTTGTCTGTRTGCTGGCCATGTCAGTGTCCTGCATGTGGAGGGATGAGGGCAGGATACACACTCAGCCTCGCTGGAGGATCCTGCAAGCGGGAGAGCGGCAGCCACGTCCACTGACCTGGGATGGAGAGACCTCCAGGTCCCCACGTGCGCCAGGCTGGATTCCAGCAATCCCCAGGCCCTGGAGCCCACTGGAGGCAGCAGGCCTGTAACACCCCTTAATAAATCACTTGTATGGTGTGCCAGGCAGTGAGATGCAAAAGTACTGTGCACACCTATGAATAATCTGTTTAATTTGCTTATAAAAGATTAAAAAATTATTTTAGTGCTTCATAAACAATATAAATAGTGGGGCACAGGTGTAAAGTGAAATATTAGAAAATATTGATATATATTTTCTATTAGAAAAAAAAGTTAGGGGGTAGATATTAGATTTTTTTTCTATAAGAYATTTTAGAGAAGAAACCTGTGTATTGTTCAGTGAGGCTACTTCCTTATTCCTGAACACGTGAATGTTCCTTAATATTGTGTTTAGGTGTACATCCTGGATATATGTGTGTGTCATAATGGAGATAAAGCGATTTCCTTTTCTGTATCCCTTTACATTTTTGGTGCCTTTCTCTATAAAAAGAAAACACAGGGAAGCAGATCAGATAGGAACTGTACTAAGTTTCCAGTTATGCTGGATCATATTATGTGCCCTGGAATAAGTCTGGGCATGGGCTGAATTTCCCTCTGAAAGAGCTTCTGTCTGTATATTGATTAGAAAGAAAGCCTGGCTTCCTAGTTTATCCATCAAAAATTAGATGTTCAGAGTTAGGTTGCTTGACTACTTGTATAAATACGTAGTTTTACTCCGAGTTGTACAGCCCCAAGGAGAAGAGACCTTGATATCTATAAGAGCTCACAAGATTTTTTTTTTTTTGAGCTCAGAAAGCCACTGTAAATATAAAGCCAGTGTGTAAATATAAAAAAAGTTACAGAACAAGTATGTCCTGTAAATTGGGGAAATAATTGGGAGAATAAATGAACATCTATTCTTAACACCAACTTCTCAGAGAAAAAAACCCTACATTTATCTCAAGGTCATATAACTTTAATTCTTCCACTGATATGGTCAAAATCCTACTGGTGGTGTTGATATGGCCAAGCTAAGTACTGGCATACATCTTAACAGCCTTGCTAACAAATGGCATTTTTCTTCAGAATTGGGACAAAATATGTCAGTAGGTGTTGCGTTCATTGCACATGGTTTGCCAAACAACTATGTGAAGTTAGCAAGCAGTCCTTCAGCCTTCTAAAATTCTCTTTTATTAAAATAGATGTCTTCAGTAAAATGAGGAAAATAATGCCACTCTAAAATGTGACTCTGTTTATCTGACAAAATGTCAATCGGATTTTTTTTTAAAATACCTGTGCATATAGGTTTCAGCTTTGAAGAAATACTGGAAGTATACAGCCTTGTCTTGCTCCAATATAGKGAGGTCTTGGGAATATATTTTGCCTGCAAAAATTAGAAATGTGTAATTTCTGTAACCTTGAGTTTACATTCCCTACATTTTAAGGTCAGAAGGGATCATTGTAATATTTAGTTTTATCTCCTGGCTTTGCAGCAGCTTTAACTTGTTAATCAAACTAGTTAAACTTTCTCCGACCTCTTCGGTTAAGATCCTAACTCTCCAGTAGAGTTCTAAGAGTAGTGAGGCAATCACATTACCCAGTTTTAGCACTGGTCATTTGCTGCCAGAGAATAACAAACGTACTTTCACACTTGTAAGTGCATTTTTGGACAAACTTTTAGGACTATCAAGGCCATCCACTGAAATTCAGGATGGATATCATCTACAGAGAAATGATATAGGTGAATGTGTTTTTACAACCTCAAGTTACCATTTGCTGTTCTTCTAAGCTTCATGCTGACCACAGATCAGAAAGTGGTTCACGTTGAAAAGCCAATGATTTGTTTCATGGATCTTCAAATAACATTAAGCATGTATGTATGTATGTATGCGTGTATATACATATATATATATACATATATATATATATATATATATATTTAAATGTACTGTGAATTAGTTAACTCCTGTTCTTGACAAATGCAAGATAATTCAGCTTTCCTGATAGACCATCATGTTACTTTTACCATGACTGAAGAGCTTGCAGAGAGGCAGTCTGCAGCTCAGCTGAATCACAGTAACTTCTAAGATGCAGAAAGATTGTGTGCCTGACATTTTGCAGAAGATATGTAAATGTATAAGAATAGGTCAGCATACCTTTGGGTTAGTCTAGAAATCTGTCATAAATTACTTTTGAGAGGGGAATATCTTGAAAGGTACATGAGATAATGAAGAAGGAACCCGGTTAAAATGTTTTTCCTTAATGCCATTAGGTGAATGTCACAGCCTTCTCCTTTGTCTGCATGATTGCRGGCCATTCAAGGTCACTCACCTCAAGAGATCTGAGCACTTATAGATCTCATTGCCTTCAAATTCCTATTTGTCTTCTTCCTGACTAGTATTAACAAATCTGTTTTGTGAAAATCAAGAGGCTGCTTTTTAACCTGTTGCCTGAACTTCCGTTTGCCACCAAGGGAATGGCTCTAAACCTTACTGTACACAGCTGTGCTAACATATCTTTGATCAGTCATCTCAGCAGATCAGCTCAAAGCTTCTGATACATCCTGGCTTTTAATTAAATTAGATTGGGAGGAAAAGGTTCCCCTTTTATGCATGTGCTCCAAGAGGAACAATATCTTGCAAGTGAAGCACACACAATGATCCTGTCTATTTACAACTCTGAGAATTAGATGAAAATGAAAAAAAAAGAAACTTTATTCTGATCAGAACACTAGTTTGATATGAAACAAAAAGGATGGCTTTCTAAAACATTTCAAAAGATTTTTTTTCCTTCTAAAGATGTGTTTGTAAAAGAAATTTCCAGCCTACTTTAAGTGCTTTGTGTAAGGCAAAGAATAAAAATGGAATTATATGTAGGACCTGAATCAATATCCCAGATCCAAAGAGAAAAGAATGTTGAATATATTTTATTGCTTTTCATATTTAAAAAAAAAAAAAGTAATGGGGATCAACATATTCCCTTTAAAAACGGGACTCTTGCACAGTCAGAAGTTTCACATTCCTCCAAAGGGATGGCTGGTTTTCTTTCTATGATAGTCCCCCATGGACCTAAAAATTAAAAATTTAAATGAGCCATAATGACAGAAGTCTTTCCATGGTTATTTTTCTGGCTTTCTCATACTGAGTTTTCAGTGTCTTGCAGAGGATTCATAGATGCATGTTGTGGCTACTGAAGCTGTACTCATAACTAAGCGAAATGTTTTATTGGAACCCTACAGCTCCAGCAGTGAGACATGCTATACAGCCAGAGTGGAGATACATTAATATCCCCTATTTACATTTCCTGGGTCATACTGAAAATAAAGCCACCTAATATCATGCCTAATTTGTTTGTTTAGTGTATTCTTATCAATGACACAGCCCAGATGAGCTCCACACAAACAACAGCATTTGTTATGTGATTAAAACTAGTCTGGAGTCTTGTAAATGATTTCTTTCAATTTAGTTAAGTTTTCTGGTAGCATATATGCCTTCTACCTCTGATCAAATGGAAGAACAATATGATGCCATATGCTGATGCATGGCAGAACTCTGTTTGACACAGAGAACCATAAAATCTTAATTTGGAAGCTGCAATTGATTAGTGTCACTGTTACTGCTCATTCATCATTTAACAGCCAGGACTGTGGTGGAAAGCTGAAAGCTTTAAGTGACAGTGAAAGTTGTCACTTAAAGCAGGAAGAGATAAAAATCTGACAGAGAGTATGTTTTAAACAGGTAAACAGCCCAGATTTTTTCTTTTTTCAGTGAAGCCAGTGAAAATCAAGATCAACAATAAAAGTTATGTGGGATTTACAGCAGTGCAAACAGGGTAGAATATTGCCCTGCTTGTACGTCTGCAGTCCTGACAATGCTCATGAGTGCCTAATGTGAGCTGTTGCTATCTGACATATGTTGGTGTAAGTGCTAATTAAACCACAGAGCTGTATTCTGTTATTAGAAGCTACTAAGGACTCTTGTTTTAAACAGAGCTGCCTCCCCACAGGAGCAGAGCTATCAGCTGCCTGGGTTTCCCTGATATGTCTTCCTTTCTTGTCCTCAGAGCACCACTAAAGCAGATTTTTGAACACGCACAGCCTGTGCCTGGGGTTTGGGAATTTCCACGGGAAGCTTTGCTTCTGAGGGGAAGCCAGGTGGTGGGTACGCTTGGCAGGCTGCAGCGGGCAATGGTCGGGCAGTGGTGAGTGCCAGCAGGCAACTGGAGGAGGAGGAGAAGTGCGCAGAGTGTTAGATCTGAAGTGCCGGCAGCTGCAGCCCTTGGCGTAGCTCCATGGAGCGGCAGATGTGTGCCAGGCAAGGAACAGGGGCTTGGGGCAAAACAGGTGGGAGCTGATACAGCTCAGGGTGTTGGAAGGGATGGGAGGGATTTAGTTACATGACTGAGGGCTGGAGATTTGAGGAAGAATGAGGACTTGAGTACTGGGGTTCTGGACTGACTTCGGAAAATATGGGATGCTCTGGGACAGGAAGCCTGAGAGTTGAGTATTTTTGGATTGGAGAAATATGATRTGTAGCTGTGGGTAGGACTGATGTTTCACAGCCATGCCGGGGTGTTAGGTGGCAGGCTTTGCTTAGATTGAGTGATATTGGTTTGGGTGTGATTCACCAGTTCCTTATCAGATCACTGAACAGTTTACTCCACCAACTCGCTACATCCTTTAGGTCATCTTCATCTTCATTTAAGTCCTCCTGTCCACATCTGTGTAAAGGTGCATACAGCCTAGCCCAATTTAGCATTTAGCTTGYGTTGCCTAATGTGAAAGACATAAGGAAAGGAATTTTGTTCTCTTTTTTCACCTGTGCATAGAAGAAGGACCACTAGCAAGTTCTTTTATTATTTTTTTTCCAGCTGGTGCTTAAACATAGGAAACAATTCAGAAATCAATAAAGTAWGATCAAATGCATTCCAAGTGTGACTGCTGCTACAGCTAACAGGATGCCACTTGCTATAATACTTAAAAGATCATTTTTTGTGTGTGTGYGCGTGTGTGTCAATGGCTTAGCTAAACAGTTTTTAGAGGAAAATAATGTCTTAAATATACATGCAATTAAAAAAAGAAGAAAGTCAGTAAGCCAAATACTGTGGATGATACAGTCTGAGTACCCTATACTCTCCACATACAAACATCTGTGGCTGTATCCAGAAACATGCAAAGATTCTCATTCTCTCTGCACAAATTCTASTCTCCAATTAAAATAAATAAATAAATAAAACCTTTCATCATGAGCCCTGTATAGTCAAAAAATTCTATGTAATCCTGGAATAGTAGGAATCCATGTGAGGTCAAAGACAGAAGATTGAAAAGGTCTGTATGTRAGCCAAGCTGTTGCTATTCCAGGAGCCGTGTTAKGGWGYWWYWWKYWWWRMWWRWWRCWCCMTATCTTAGAAACATGTAGAGTTTTGGCTTCTAATATTCTGGATTTTTCAAAGCTGCATTCCTTTTGTTAGTAGAAAATACCTTCTTCTTCTCAACCTGAGTGTATTCTTGGCTCATTCATGCCCRTTTGCTTTGTGCCAAATTCACAATTAATTTAGTAAGTGATTTTATCCTCCTTTCCCCAGCTGCAGTATTCCCAGCCACTTAAATCAATAGTTACCTTCCCTCCTCCCCAGTGCAATTACGATTGCTACATAAATTGCTAGAGAAAAACATTACTTTTTCTTTTCCTCAAGTACGTTACAGGTTTTTCTTTCTTTCTTTCTTTCTTTCTTTGTAATTTCTTTTCTTTTCTTTCTTTCTGGTTTCTTTCTGGTCTGAGTTGAACAGGTATGCTCAGGGCACAGTTTCAAGATTTTCTTAGAAACTATGAGGTTTTGAAGCTTAAAAGGAAGATTCTCCGTATTCATGTGACTTCTTGTGCTAAGGTAGCCTTCATGAATCCCGGAGCCTGCAGATGAGAGAGAAAGTCTGGAGAAAGGAAGACTTTCCTTTGGTTGAAGAGGATAGGATTAGAGACCTTCTGAGCAGGCTAGACATCCACAAATGCATGGACTAGGGAAAATGTGAGCCCACTACTGAATGGGGCRGGGGCCCTGGTGACAAGGGATATAGAGAAGGCAGAATTACTGAATGCCGCCTTTGCTTCAGTCTTCACTGCTAAGGGCAGCCCCCAGGAATCCCAGAGCCTGGACGTGAGGGAGAAAGTCTGGAGAAGGGAAGACTTTCCTTTGGTTGAGGAGGATAAGATTAGAGACCTTCTGGGCAGGCTAGACATCCACAAATGCATGGGCCCGGATGGGATGCACCCACAGGTACCGAGGGAGCTGGAGGATGTTGTTGCCAGGCTGCTCTCCATCATCTTTGAAAAGTCCTGGAGAACCGGAGAGGTACCTGAGGACTGGAAGAAAACCAGTGTCACTTCAGTCTTCAAGAAGGGCAAGAAGGAGAACCCAGGCAACTACAGGCTGGTCAGCCTCAYCTCCATCCCTGCAAAGGGGATGGAACAGCTCATTCTGGATGTCATCTCCAGGCAGATGGAGGAAAAACAGGTGATCAGGAGTAGCCAGCATGGATTCACCAATGGGAAATCCTGCTTAACCAACCTGATAGCTTCCTCTGATGGAATGACTGGGTAGATGAAGACAGAGAAGTGGATGTTGTGTACCTTGAGTTCAGCAAGGCTTTTGACACTGTCTCCCATAACATCCTCCTAGAGAAGCTCGGGAAGGGTGGGTTAGATGGACAGTGAGGTGGCTTGAGAACTGGCTGAAAGGCAGAGCTCAGAGRGTTGTCATCAGTGGTGTGGAGTCTAGTTGGAGGCCTGTGACTAGTGGTGTCCTCCAGGGCTTAGTGCTGAGTCCCATCCTGTTCAACTTCATCAATGACCTGGATGAGGGGACAGAGTGCCTCCTCAGCAAGTTTGCAGATCCTCCCAAGCTGGGAGGAGTGGCTGACACACCWRAGGGCTGTGCTGCCATTCAGAGAGACCTGGCCAGGCTGSAGAGTTGRGTGGAGAGGAACCTCAKGAGRTTCAACAAGAGCAAATGCAGACTCCTGCACCTAGGGAGAAATAACCCTAGGCACCATGACAAGCTGSGATCTGATCTTGTGGAGGGCAGCTCTGCAGAGAAGGACCTGGGAGTGCTGGTAGATGACAATTTGACCATGAGGCAGCAATGTGCCCTTGTCGCCAGGAAGGGCAATGGTCTCCTGGGGTACGAGAGATGGGCCTCTTCAGCCTGGGGAAGAGAAGACTGAGGGGGGATCTTATCAATGTGTACAAGTACGTGAAGGGAGGGTGTCAAGGGGACGGGGACAACCTTTTTTAAGTTGTTCCATGTGACAGGACAAGAGGCAATGGGCAGAAACTGAAGCACAGGAAGTTCCGCCTGACCGTGAGGGAGAATTTCTTCCCTGTGAGAGTGACGGAGCACTGGACCAGGTTGCCCAGAGAGGTTGTGGAGTCTCCTTCTCTGGAGATCTTCAAGGCCCACCTGGATGCAACCCTGTCTAACATGTTCTAGGTGATCCTGCTTGAGCAAGAGAGTTGGACTAGCTGATCTCCAGAGGTCCCTTCCAACCTTACTGATTCTGTGATTCTATGATTCTGGTAAACTGTTACTATAATTGGCCATTTAAAAAATAAGGTATTTGTTTATTTTCAGTTTTTGTTGGAATAATAATGCTAGAATGATTTCAACTAAGTGTCACAAATGGCAAATCTGGTGAATTCTGGAGGAATTTACTCTGGAATATTTGCTCTGCACTCATGCTTTCTGTTTAAGTACTTACTTGTTTTCAATAATTCATTATGTAGTAGCAAAGCATCTAGATTAATAATGGAAGGCAAAACATGGCCAAGATAAATCTTCTAGTTCTTTAGAGATATATATTTTTTTTCTTTTTAAATTTAGGTTTCATTCAAGGATCCTGATGGATCCAGAAGTATCCTCAAAACTGAAGAGTAATTGAAATATAAAATGATTTGTTATTAGTCAGGTCTATACTTAGGTCCCAGCTCTCTTAGTTTTCAGTGTTTTGTGATCAGATCATCTTTGCCATGACTTCAAGAACAGTTTTTTGGAAATCTTGCCTTGAATCCACTAAAAGTCTCTTAACCACTTTGAATTTAACATTTCTAGCTTGTTGCGTTGGCATTTTTTTGATGACACTTTCCTTGGTAGAAAATTTTGGACCAGTTGAATTGAGCAGATTATTATTATTATTATTGTTTTTGTTGTTATTCTCGGTTCATTTTCATGAAGAAATCTGTAAAAATGTCTGCATTATTCTCAAAGAGCTTGACAGGGCTCAAAGTTGAACGGTTTGAGAGAAAGAAAAATGCTGAAGACTGGATGAAATAATTATGATGTATCCTTTGTACAATAATTTTCTCACTATCCACAATTCTTACAGCCATAAACCATTTTTCTTAAGAAAGTAAAATGGCAGAAATGAATAATAATAAAAAAAGCCAGAGTCTTTTCCTTCCCCTCACTCTCCCCCCCCCCCGAAAGAAGAGTATTAGACTGAAGAAAGGAGTAACTTTATTTTGCTTCTGTCCTTATGGTGCAATTAAAGTACACATATTCATGCACTCACACATAGAGAAATCTATCTGATATCCTTCTTTGGTTTTAAGAATTGCCCCACAAAATGTTTATGCAACTGCAAGGGTAAAATCGTCCCTACAGGAGCAAAGCAGCCCCTGGAAGGAAGCACTGAAACAATAGCCTGGATGTAACAATTTTGAGAAACTATGAACAAAAACATTCTGCTGCCCTAGAGAAAAACCACCCTGGTCTGGAATCCAGCCGAAAAGTTCTGGATTATGGCAGATTCATTTTGGTTTGAAGTGTTGTACCATATGGTAGCAATATTTTATTCTGCTTCTCAATGTATTTGGAAAGTTTCTGCAATGTCCCTTTTTTTGCCTCCATGGCATGAATTATTGACAAGCCAAGATCTGTGCCCGTACCGCATTCTTAAGACTTCAGAGTCAAATTGGATTGTGTGGTAAACATGGTAGACACTTTGGACTAAGTGTGCATTTATCGTGTGGTCAATCTGAGGACGTGGATGTGGGGAACTGTTCATTCTTCTTGTATATCAAGTCCCTCATGGATGCATTCACAGGAGGACTAAGCCTTTTTATGTAGCTTTCATTGTGATATAGTTTTTAAGCATCCAGGAGTATTTCTAGGTAGAAGTTCTCAAAATGAACACTGCACAAGCTGATAAAAGTGAGCTTTAAGCCTGCCATTTGATTTCCATGTCTCTTTTGTTGAAGGCATGTCATGGCCAACAATTTYTAGATTACAGAGAAGAACAAGAGGGCTTCTTAGAAAACATCCCTGCGGGATAAAGAAGTGATAGGGAAAAAATTTGAAAGATTTTTATTTTAATATTATTTTTCTTTTTACAGTGGCTCCTCTGCTGCAGTACCTGCTCTAACAAAAATGCACGAGAGAGAGATTTTTATGCTTCAGGGCATTAGCCTTCCACAGTTTGCCTTAGGCTTGAGGGGTTCTTTCTCTGTTAGACAGATGGCTCACCAATTGCCCTYTATTGGATTCTACTTTCAGTTACTTTTAAAACAGTCTGGTCATCAGGGGAGACAAAATAGAGGAYTAAAGCACCATTTGTCTTGCCCAAAACAGCAATTTTGATTTTGTCAAAAAATCTGGGGTTGTGTTTTTTGTTAATTATTTTTGCCATGTCTAAACTTGCTGCATYGGCAATAAACATATCTTTATGGTTTTATTTAGCCTTTAGCACGTGCAACCTAATAGGCAACTATTTAACTCCCATTCTGTAAAATGGAAGAGTTGGAAAGGTAATTTTGGCAGAGACAGGTTAAAGTCAAACTACCATCTGTACCTCTGGCATATGTGATTTACAGCTTACTGCAGTACTAGCATGTGCCAGTCTTTCATTTACTCAGTAGATGATTTTCTTTTTTAATAGTTTGACAGCCCCTTCATTTAGGCAAAAGTTCACTCATTTTACTTGGAAATTTAACTTTTTTGTTAAGTCAAAGTGTATCTTTCCTTGTCCATGTATTGCAATTTATGCTAACTAAAAAAAAGAATAAAAGAATAATAAAAACTTGACATTTTTCTCCAAAGTACAGAAGCATTAAAGGTCACATTTTCAAAGGGATCTGTAAAACTCTACTAACAAATTATGCTTGAATGTTTAAGTGCACCTTTTTTAGAGTGAATAAAATGAGGAATGAATCTAGTAGTGTGTTTCAAAATTTGGCAATGAAATTCAATTAATAGAACAAGGATAATATTTCAAAAATGCTTATGTCATGTAGGAGCCTGGAAATTATTCTTTAAGTTTTAGGTGAAAAATGCCTGAACTGCTTTTGAACATTTTGTTTTTATCATAGCAAATAAGAAAAATGACAGTAGAATATCCACTGTTGATAACAAATGCCATTGTTATTCCTCAGTTTGAGGTTTCTACAAGGACAGGAGCTTTTTTCTTTCTTTCTTTTTTCTTTTTTTAACTAGACATTATTTAATCACATTGTCAGTCCCCATCACAAAGAGTTCTCAGTCTAAAGAGATGAAACAAAGTGTGGGAGAAGAAGTGGAGGCTTGGAGAGGTGAAATGAGAGCCGAAGGTCACAGAGATGGTCAGTCACAGCAGTTTTCTTTGAACTGTCCATTAGATCTTCCCTACTATAAAGATGATATTCCTTCTTTCTTCAGATATCCTGTACACACTGAATGAACAAAACCCTATTGATTGGTCTAGTACTGAAAAAAGAGGGAAATGAGGTCTGTACTTGGAATTAGCCAGCCTAATGCTATTGGAGCAGTCTTTATTTTAGAGTCACACAGTATCACACAGTGTTGATAGGTTACAAGTGTGGAGCTATTGTTAATAAAAAGTGTGTCTACCACTGTTTTTGCGCACGGGGTTATGGCTGTTTCTACCTTGTGCTTTCAGGCAGACTCAGCCTGCTAATGACAACTATTGTGAGACAGATGCCAACAGAATGAACCTGACAAAGAATTTCCAGAGAGTAGTCATAGATTTTACTTTTAAAGGGCTTGTGTATATTGGGTTAATAGAGGAGGATATTACTTGGCACTGAGTTTACTTAAACACTATWGTGACTTTCTTTATATAAATTGCCTGTCAAGTAGGTGGAGTTCAGTGGTTTTTTCCGCCTTCCTGTTATGTCCTTTGCATTGTGAGATTTTTCCTGTGATATGGGAATGTCACATTACACAATTGGTAAAGTTAAATAGGACCTCTGGAGATCATCTAGTCCAACCCTCTTGCTCAAGCAGGGTCACCTAGAACATGTTAGACAGGGTTGCATCCAAGCAGGCTTTGAATATCTCCAGATAAGGAGACTCCACAACCTCTCTGGGCAACCTGTGCCAGTGCTCTGTCGCTCTTACAGTGAAGAAATTCCCCCTCAYGYTCAGGCAGAACTTCCTGTGCTTCAATTTCTGCCCATTGCCTCTTGTCTTGTCACATGGGACAACTGAAAAGAGTTTGTCCTCGTCCCCTTGACACCCTCCCTTCASGTACTTGTACRCATTGATAAGATCCCCCCTCAGTCTTCTCTTCCCCAGGCTGAASAGGCCCAGCTCTYGCAGCYGTTCCTCATAGGGCAGRTGCTCCAGCCCTCTGATCATCYTTGTAGCCCTACGCTGGATTCTCTCCAGTAGCTCCATGTGTGTCTTGTCCTGGGGATCGCRGAACTGGACACAGSACTTGAGATGAGGCCTCMSCAGGGCTGAGTAGAGGAGCAGGATCACCTCCCTTGACCGACTGGCAACACTCTTCCTAATACACCCCAGGAGACCATTGTGATTATATGGGATTATGGTATGGATATGTTGGAAAGACTCTGGAATGAGGTTCTGTTCAGAGGCGTGGGGTACCTTGGCAAGTTACTGAGATTCTTCTCTGATATCACTTTGCTGCTGTGTTGTTAGTTTATATTTATTCACCTACTTGCTTGCTTGYTTGTTTGTTTTTGGTTTTGCCCAGCCTCCATTCAGGAACTATAAGGACTGGAATGCTTTGACAGATATTACTGAATTTCACTAGCCAGTGAACTTCAATGGTGGAAATGCAGAAGCTGCTGTATGTAATGCCATACGGGAAAGAAATGGTATTCCTGCACCTACTGAATGAAGCAGGAAGCATTCTCTGAGATTTTTAGAGCTGGAACTACTTAAGGCTGTGGTGTGAAAAGAGAAGGAGAGTAGGGAAAAGGAACTCTGATATTCATTTTAATATCATTTTCATGATACTGAAAATCTTTGCAAAATTTTCTCTTTTCAAATAGCTACCTGAATCGCTCAAAGACTCCTCTTGACCAGCTTACTGTCTCTGACAAAGACCTTCTCTAGTTCTGAAAGCAGAACTGAAGACTGTCTACCTTTTCCACAGCCTTGAGAAATCCCCCCATCCTTAATTCCAAGAAAAGAGTTTGTCATATATCTATTCTTTGTTTTGTCTCTGCCTCCTTAGATCACATAGACATATTGAGTGATTGACAATTCAGATGTCCTTAAACACGTGTAATATTGTGAGACCCATGCTGTGTAAAGTAAGGAAAATAACAGAGCAGTTTTCATCTCTTGTTCAGTTTACATAACACTAAATACAATAATGAGTTTTGGGGTTGTTTTGTTGATATTGAGGGGTGGGAGTGTGTTCCACCCAACCTATAGTTACCAYTCTCCTATCTTTTACTCAGTATTTATAGACCCTTCAGGAAGTCATTTTGTATTTAACACCCGCATGTACGTGCAGTGTAGATACATCAGTTTCTCTGATCTCTTTAGGACTGGCTGTAGGCAATTAGAGGTGTCATGGACTGCAGGTTCAGAGAAGTTCTGTAGAGTGACTGTTTGGAGGACAAGGCTTCAGGCATATGCTAGAGAAAATACTTTAAAAGAGGGAGATTAATGGTGACACTTAGTCTGTTTTCAAGCTTTTGTTATACGGGTATTTTATCACCATGAGAGCTTGAGAGACGAGGAAAATAGTTCAAGAAAGTGAAGGGCAACCTTACAAGCTGTGCATTAATGTTATCCACCAGTGCAGTCATACTTCTGTGCATTCCTGGAAGGAGAGAATCACTTCTGCTTGAGGCAAGAAGTCAACTCTGTCCTATTCTGATAGTATGAGAGTGGGAGCTGTAAAATGAGAGATAGAGAGCAAGAAAGCTGATGAATGAGGATAAGTTTGCTAGGAGCAGAGAGCTCACACTCTCTAACTAACTCTGAAATTGTAGGGAAGTGCTTTTTATCATTTATAGGAAATGTAGAGAGCACAAAAGGGGCATCCAGAGAAAACAAGGAAGCAGTTGTGAGCAAATGTCTAAGTCATCTATAGAGATATTCAAGGTAGAGGAAAGAAAGGCCTCAGTTACTTCCAGTTGACTTTAGAACCAAGGAACCTTAAAAAGGGTTGAAATCACCAAAATCTTAGTAGGAACTTAGGACAGAGATAGAAAGGCACTTTTGTGCGGCAGTTCCAGTATCTACTTTAKCCAGAGAGGGAGAACAGTATCCTAGCAGATACATCTGCAGGGTAGCTAAGGAAGTGGAATGATGCTGGGTTCTTCTGGGATTTCTAAGAGTATTTAAGCACCTTAATTCTTTTGATGTTTTTAATGTTTATTTGGATTAATTCATAGGTCCTAAAGTGATGTATGTGACATATTTGACTGGAGTTTTCATAACCTGAGAAATATATAAATCTGAGAAAAGGTATCACTTGATGCATTCAAATCTTTGATTTAATATTTTGAAGAACTCTTCTTCACACAACTGTTGAAGTGATAGTGATCTTACTAAATAGAATTTTAAATATATTTATAATTAGCCTAAAACTTGAAAAAGAAGTTGGAAATGCTCCAACTATGCTGTTATGTATGTAGTCTAGTTTCAGGGAATATACTCATAACAAAAACTTTTTTGTAGAAGAAAAAATTTTATTTTCTTTAAAGAGCAATTTAAAAATAAACAGCACTTTTAAGCAGAGGATACATATCCACTACTAAATAGAAGAGGGCCAGGAAGAGATCTCAAGCACTGGACTGAGCTGTTCTTTAGCTTCACTCTCCCTATCTGCAAGAAAAATCTTTTGTAGTACCACTTGCCCTTGAGGCCACGTATGGGTTCATAGACCTCTTTTACTTAGTTATATAAACACAGTCTGTAAGCCTCAGTAGGAAGGTTATAGTACAGAATCTTAATAGGAAAATGGAATTTTGGAGATGATAAAGGATGAGAACTTTGTTTTGACCTTCCCTGCTCCAGGTAAAAGATAGACACAATGGAGAAAGGCACATTACTGAAAGTGGTGTTGAAAGATTCATCTGATGCAGAACTTTCTGAAGCTACCCATTACACAATCAATAGAGTACCCCTTTCCAAATCATAGAAAGTGCTTATAAGGAGATAGTCAAAAAGAGGTAGAAAAATATGTCATTATTTGAGCTATAGTTTGAAGCACCCTGCAGGTTCTTGGAATTCGTCTTACTCATACCTGTGATTCTTATGAACTTTCAGTTTTTGTTGTATTACTGGATAGTTACATCTCAATTAAGGAATTTAATAAATACTAGCAAGATTAACCTGATTTTGAAAATGTTTGTATCACTAAACTTCATATAATGATCTCACCTATCAAATTTCCTGTGTTATTGCATCACTTCTAATTAAATCTCCTGATAAGGATTTCATACTTTCATTTTGCAGTTTGAGAATCCTATCAAAGCTTTTCTGAAATTAATTACTATTAGTTCTAGAAATTAACTACTATTAGTTCTATTCATTGCTTAAAATTCATCATTGGCTTTTGTGAATTGTTAATGGCCTCATTAAAAGAGCATAGCCACAATACTGTATTATCCTGCTAAGCACCTGTGTGATCYTCATCAACATGAGACCTGAACACTCCTTAGTCATTAACGGATTTTTATCTTCTCATATCCATAGGAAATAATGAAATTTTATCCCTACTCTATACAAGAAGAGGTGAGACAGAGTAGTTAAGTAGACTATCAAGCTAATATATCAAGCTCTTATAGCTCAGCTATTGTTTAACCATGTCTCTTGAATATCCCCTTTTTAGCACTTCAGGAATTAGCTTATACTTCTGACTACAACTCTTCAGATTTTTGAAGATCTAGAAATGMTGAATTTAGTACAAAATATCATAAGCTTAAGATTCTGGCTGAAGRCTGATGAATATTTTTAACCATTTTTTTTGTAGTAGACAAACTTTCATCAGAGAAACAAAAGTACTCTGTTAAAAAATACTATCTGGAATGTTTATAAAGAATGTAGTTCAGGTGTCTTGTGTCCCTATTCTGAATGATTCCTCAGTCAGACTGTCTCAGACCAGATACCTAAACAACTAGTCAAGATAAGAGATCATGATGCATTATGAACTATGTCCAAATAAACTTCAAAGACTTCAAATAGGATGGAAGGCATCCCAAGTATTATTGTCATTGAAGTACTTCTCATGGGAAATGCTTCRTTTTGCTTACTCTTTTAGTTAAATCATCTATGAAAAACAGATTTTTGGAAAAAAAAATCCCTTAAGAAGTTCCAATAGAAATTTTAAAGCTATCTATACTGAATAAAACTCTTCCAGCTGCTCCTCCAATCTCCTCTAGAAGATTTATCTTTTATTTTCTTAGTGTTCATTAGCAAGGAGTTCCACACACTTACTACCCATTCATGAATAATCATTTCCTCTTGTTTGTTCTGCACCTTGCTCCAACTAACATTGATTAATGCTTCTAACTGTTCCTCTTGTATTAGAAGACAGAATGAATAATCAATTTTTATTTACTCTCTTCATGCTTCTCATGATTTTGTGTACCTATATTATGTATCCTTGAGTCATTTCTTTTCCAGACTGAAGATCCTAAATCATTTGGTCACTTCACATATGGGAGGAATCAAAGATCAGTACCTTAGATTAGTCTTCCTTCAATATTTTGCAGTTCTAATATTTTCTTAGAAATTAGGGGATTATAGCTGTRCTAGGAATTTAAGATGTAAACAGATCATAGATTTTTACAGGGTCATAATTGTATTTCCAATTTTGTCCTGTGTCTTAACTGACACCATTTTTTTTTCCTGAAAGGAAACACACTGAGTGGTATATTCATGGAAAAAGAAGAATCCCTGAATTACTATCCCATGTGCTTTTCTCTTTTGATTTMTTTGTATTTTAAGTGAAAATTCCTGCCACTACAATAGAAATGTAATTTCTTAAAACAAGAGAATAGCGCACAGAAAAGCTAGCAGCTGTGAGGTTGCAAGCAGAGATCAAAAATGCACATGTAGCGTTGTAACCACGACATCAGGGTCTTCCCTTCTGTGAAAATGGAGTAAGGGAAAGAGAAACATTTAATATACTGCAGGTGAAGGCCTGGATTTGAATCATTTAATTATGCTCTTACTCTGTAATGTATATGCCTATACATTACAGGAGAATGAAGTTTTCCACCATGTTATTAAGCAAGTAGTCTCTGAATCACTAGGTAACCAGAAAGTATCAGAGAGGTGGCATGCTGTAACAGATATGACATTTATCTAAATCTGTCCAGTGTAATAYGGCAAATAAACCCCTTTACTACAATTATAACATTTAGTACCTTTTTTATGTAACTCAGTTTATAGAAGTCTAATTAAAGATCAGTGAACCAAGTGTTTAAAAGGCAACCAATTTAATTGCTGTAATTGTAAGATTTAGATGAATAATAAATGCGCTAATGATCCTGTAATATTAAGTGTTCAAGTTGGTGATCAAGTCAATTAAGACATAATTGTAAAGCAGCAATCCACGAATAATGAGTCAATGAGTAAAATTCTTTCTATCAAGCATGATGTTGACAGGAATAAAATATGATAAACTTTTCRCATTTTGACCTTTGATCTTACACAAGAGAATGTGTAGACAACATTTTAATCCTGTTTATCATGGGGAATTCAGAATATCCATTGCCTTCTCTCTTTCAAATAGAGAACTGGACATAGCAGTTGTATGAAAATAATAGCAAATGTTTCATAAAGTCTTGACCTTTTTTCTTGGACTGATCTTCAGTAGTGCAGTCTTCAAGARGTATAGAAATGTGCGCTGATGGCCACATGATAGCTTCACTAGAACAGTCCATTCCAGTGTGAAGTTCACATGCTGGTTGGAGAKAACCTTTTAGGAATCAATCAGAAAGTGAAATAAAATATATGCCAAATCTAAAGGACAGCATAATTTGGGGACCTATTACTCATATTAATGTGAGGTGTGAGAGAGAAAATAGAAAACAATTAAAACAAGTTAGAAATGCTACTACACATAGTTCTGAAAYTTGCTGAGACTCCATTTAAGAGAAAAACATAAAGATTACAGTATTCTCATAAGAATCTCTTCAAAAACATAATGCATCACAATGGGACCTGATTCTGGCTAGATCTTTGTCACTAACAAAATAAACATGATATTCTGATTCTCAGAATAATGCATAAGCATGCAAACAGATAGTAAACACAAGCATATACATTGTTTTTAATATCTTATCTGAAAAATAACATTTGGAAAAGTCTCGAGTGGAAAAGATATTATACCTACCATTACTATAGGTACAGAAGGAGAAGTTTAACTGATATATTTTCCAGTCTCTTGGAAGTGTGCAGGCCATCAGAATATATATAAATAGTCAAGCCAAGTATTCTATCTCCAGCAGTGGTCAATTGCAGCTATTTAGGGAAGAGTACAACATATGTTGATCCTTCTCTGCACACATCCCTTGCTTTCTATATTCTGCCTATCTGAACTACCTCTGGAGATCTGAAAGTAAGGCCTATCTGATTTTTCTTCAACCAGAGTTGCATGTGAAAGAGTAGAGGTGTTCAGAAACTGCGAGCAAGCTGTCATGTAGATATAAATGGAAGTTCCTATAAGTCCTTTTTATTTAGCAGGTTGAGATAAAATAAGAATAAAATTCTTATAAAAAATGGAGGTCTTTCATCCTATTATTGTGTACCTCTGAGACGTGTCTATCTTTCTCCTTTACATGCTCCCATCAGGTAGCAGAAGAGAACAATGCAGTCTCTCCTTAGTCTTCTCTTTTCACACTGAATAAGTTCAATTTTCTTAGCATTTCTGCATACATTGTGTGCTTCAGTTCCCTAACTATTTGTTTCAGTGGCCCTCTACTTGCACCTGTATGTTGATRTCTTTCTTATACTGGGGGGACCAAACTGGCAAGAATCCTTCCAGATAAAGCTAGCACTGAACGGAATTGCATTCAACTTGTCTAGCAGAAACCCCAAATCATTTTCTGCAAAGGTACTTTCTAGTCAATCAGTCCRTGATTGTATTTATTGCCCTATATTGATACATGAGTCTTTTTCATTCCAGATACATGACTTTGTACTTGCCTCTTTTGAATTTCATGCCCTTTTGGAAYTTCACAATGTTCCTGCTAACTCTTTTCTCCATCCTGTTGAGATCCTGCTCTGAATTCAGTGTATCTACCGTTGTCTGGCTGTATCTGCCAGTTTGGTATCATCCACAAACTTGTTGGCAGTGCATTCTCTCCTATTATTCAAGTTGTTAATAAAGACATTAAACAGTATGGGACCCAGCATTGACCCCTGAGGGATGCCCTAGTCACCAGCTACCAGCTGGACTTGCAGTCACAGAATGGCTGAGGATGAAAGGCTCCTCTGGAAATTGCCTCCTTGCTCAAAGCATGGTCAGCTAGAGCAGGCTGTGCAGGATCTGGTCCAGYTGAGTTTTGAATATCTCCAAGGATGGGGATTCCTCAACCTCTCTGGCAATCTGTTCTAGTGGTTGATTGCCCTCACAGTAAAAATATYTTTTTCTTATATTTAAGTGGAATTTCCTGTATTTCATTTTTATTCCATTGCCTCTTCTTCTATTACTGGATGCCACTGAAAAGAGTCTGGCTCCATTTTCTTTACTCCCCGTCAGGACAAAGTAGGTCTCATGGTTGCAAAATTCTGAGCCAGGTCAGGTGTGTGACACCRTCTGTGCATCCAGGAGTCAACCTGCAAGATCCATCCTCTCCTACTCAAGCCTCTTTGGCTTTCTTCACTGGAAGAATTGASGAAAATACCACCTGGGCTCCCACGACTTTTACTTTCTTCTCCAGACATCAGTAGTCAGTCTTGTTATTCTCAGGATCACACCTGGCAGTATAATTCCTTGCAATAGCGTGGGTAAACAGCAAGAATTAAAAGCCTGAAGACTTCCTGGTAATCAGCAATCCCACTGAGGTATGAAGGCAGGCCCATAGGTTAGTGTTTCCAGCCACCACAGGACCATCATCTATCTCTTCGTCTTGGTGTGAACACTGTTCAGGCTGAGCTGATTCTTGTTGCTTCTTGTTCCTAGACCACTAGACCAGTCCAGTAATTGCAGATCTGCAAGTGGCGAGGGAGCTTGGAGGATGAATAAGCTACTGCTTGTAGTGTTAGAAGTAGGAGGTGATAAGAATCAGTGYGGTATTCATTTTTCCTATCATTAGCTATCTAAAAGATGCATGTATAAACAACTYCTCTATGCTACTTAATGGAGATATGCACTTCCCATATATGATTCACTGTCATCCAAACTGGATAAGATAAATTGTCCTTTGAAATTGGCTGTTTCTCCATCAGCTCTAGTGGAGGCTTAATTTAGATTACACATCTAGTCTTCATCTGACTGAGTCACATGAGATATGTCCTACATATTTGGACTGGAACTGGACTTTTTCCTATGAATTTATTTATTGATTAATACAATTATGTTTTCCTTGAGACTATCCCCATATTTGTTTGTATTCTTCATTCATTTATTATGATGGTTTATAAATGAAAATCTGTAAAGTAGCACAGATATTAARGTACTTTCCTGAAATCTTTTTTGAAATCTTTTTTTTTTTTTAATTATTATTTTGATTCAGAGATTATCTTTAAGGCAACAACTCACAGCCACAAGAAAAGTACTATAACCTATGAAATATCAAGTCTTTTGGAATAGATTTAAATGCCYATCAATCCAATTCATACTCTCCTGATTTGCTGGCAGATCACGTTCTGTTTTGTAGAYGGTTGAAAAGATTGTTTTGTATGTAAATGTTCTAAACAACTATAAAAACTTATTTTTTCAATTTTTAGTATCTAGGTAAACCATGCAAAGTGAAAAAACTCATGCAGAAATAATTGTAAGCCCTTCCTCACTATATACTTTAACTTAGTGATTAGGATATTGCTGTCTGGCATTAGCCTGAATTTTCCCCATGAGAGAGGGAACTACATAGTCTCTTCATYCTGCATGAAACTCAAACTTCTGGGCAGGTGGGAAAGAGCTGTTTTTCATCTTCCCGGTTTGCAGAACACCTTTGCTTTTGTTTCAACTGCAGAAGTGAAATGAAAGAAACAGTATGCTGTAGAAGGTTAGGTTTTAATTTCAGAAAGAAAAATTGAAAATTGAATTTTAGTTCAAGTCATACCATTTTAGATTAAATTTTATGGCATTTTCACACTAGGCATAAGCTGTGAATCAGTGCAWGTACAGCTTCTATAAAAGCACCTTTTAAAAGCATTTCATGTAAAATCTGAACTACAGGATACAGAGAGTAATTAAGGAAGGATGCTATGTACATATCTGTCATGTTATCTTGTTTCTTGTTAGCAGTATGTAGTTTAATTTACATCAAGATGTAAATTATATCCTCAATATTATGTAGGTTGCTGAGTACTAATTTAGTAGCTGTAGAGATATACCAAATTACTAAAACTTTACATAAGACTGAATGATCAGGGTCTGAGGCTTGGTCTTTTGGTGAGTATAAATAAATTCACTTATAAATAGAAAAAAACTCAAGCCTTAGAACTAAGCAGAACAACKCAATATGATGCACATTTCTTCATGCTAAATCAACTGTAGATGACGTGGAATTCCTCTAAAGAAAAGGTCCTAAATATTTCCTGGCCTAATGAATGAGATGTAGTATTGCTATCTTAGCACTGTGTTTGCATAGACTAATCAAATCTGTAAGAAACAAGGCATATGAATGTGGACTGAGTTATATTACCCCCAAAAGTCAAACCAGATGATTCAAAATGAACCCCAATATCTCTCTGGTATGGAAGCGTAGGCATRTCCAAACTGACAGTCAGGGCTTTATTATTAAAACTGACTCTGTTAAACYCATCAGTAAAGAGAGAGTGGAGTTAGGTTTTACAACAGATATTTTTTTCTTCGGGCTTGCCTTCCTGTGGAATGAATTATTATAAAATAAATACTGATAAGCACAGTGAAACTTTTCCTAAGGACAGCCAATATATCTTAGTAATAAGTTTGTACCCAACAGAAGCAATTTTGCATCCTATCAAATTAGCATAATTTTTAATTGAATCTTATCATCTTTCCTTTTTTTGTTGTTTTTGCTAATATGGCTAAAGTATAATCACATTAGTCTCTCATAAAGCACAATAAAAGAATGCTATTCAGACATCAATGAAATAYGTTGCAGAGCTATTACTTGGAGAATATTAATTTTTTGCCCAGTTAAAGGCCCTAATTTTATCCATTACYGCAACATTTTTTTTTTCGTATTCCCACTGCACCCCCCCACTCCCCCAACATGCACACACATATCCTATTTAAAGGAATGAGGAAGTGTCTCCTCAAACATATTTAATCTTAAATTCTGGATTACAAGACAAGTTGCTCCAGGCCACTGAGAWTAGTGTCAAGGGGTATGTGAGTATGTGTTTGAGGTTAGGCAAGTTCATAAGTATTTTCCCAAATAAAGGCAGAAATGAAATTATAGTCACACACCAATATTATGATATTAGAGAATCCTAAAGGAAGATGCCTGGATTCAGCCTGTCATTTTGATATCTATTCATGAATGTCAGATCTCAATTTAAACCTATCACATCTCAAATATCTGGATGCCCTTATTCTTATTGCTCTTTTCTCTTATGTACTCTTTTTTCTCAGTAGCTGTGGAGTACCGTCTTCTCTGTCATTGAGACCAGTATGTTAGCTGACATTTTGGCAAGGCCTTTCTCTCCACACTGATGCATTTTTTCATGGTGTCTCAAAGATTTATCTTTTGTTCACAGGTAAAACCTCTCCTCTTCATCTTCATTTGCTCATTCATTTCTACATTTGGAACAATCTTTCTGCAGAACCTGATAAATAGTCCTCATTCACTTTCAAAATATTGCAGTAAAAGTCATATTCWAACCATGTTGTCTTTTTATTTGTCTCTCTCCTTTTTCTTATCATACAACCCCCCCTGCTTTCAGTCTTTATTTTCAAGTATTTTATTGTACCTTCCCTTCTTGTCTCTTGGTCTTTCTTACCACTGTGAAAGGTATTATGAGGTGATCTCTCCCACCTCCACTGAGGTAATGGTACAATTCCGTATCCTCAGCCAACTGCATTTTCAAATTTTCTAATTCTTGGTCTGAGCCAAGATACTTTATACACATGGGAGACTCACCACTCATGCATCTAAAAAGTTTCTTTCTTTTCCCCTTCAAATCCCTCCTAGAAATGTTCTACATTCCTCTCCGCGTAACTTCTGTAACTTCTCCCTGCATCTCAYAGTTTCATCTGTCTGTGATCCAAGGATCCAAGGCTGAGCTCTGACATGGCCCAGCTGCACAATCTTGGCTCAGACTTCAGAGGAAATTGCTAAGCTGTGAGAAAGGCTGTAGAGCAGAGCCATGGAAGATAAGAAAGGTAAAATTACAGATAGAGGTGAGGTTGTTGTGATGGGAATTTTTTGYAGCTCAAGGATTTAAGAGGGAGAACATCAAAACTGAAAGGCATAAAATCCTAAAGCAAAAAATAGAGCTGGTGGAGTTGCTGGAAGATGGCATTTCAGCAACATGAGAATCTCTTTAGTGAGTACTGAAGATCACTCCTTCTGCTTCTGACTGATGCTTACCTGGCCATCATAGACTATTCAGTTGACTTATTGGAATGGTGAACTAATCCTCAGACTAGGAGCTCATTACAATCTAGCTCTCATTTGTGCTAGCCAATAAAGAATTGCTTTATTATTGAAGTTATATTTATTATTTTTAGCTTGTCTACATCTTGTTTGCAGTGTTTCTTTGTGTGCAGCTAATGTTGCTCAAAGTGACCAAAAGCAAGAGGATAACATTTTTTTTGGCTGTAATAACTGTACAAATCTCTCAGCAAATGATATATGTGCATATACACATTCCTCTAATCTGACCTAGTCACCCTAAACTCACTTTATTAAAAAAAAAAAAAAAAAAAAAAAAAGAAGAAGAAGAAGAAGAAGGAAAGAAAGAAAGAATTAGACACTTTACATGGTAAAACACACTTCATTCTAGAGTGTAAATTATTGAAATAACTTACATGAATCTGGGTTTAGATACACTGATTTCTTTTGACTGACTATGAAGAAAATCTTCAGTTTCAGCTGTCAGTGTYGGAACTGTAGAGATCTGAAGTGAGAGAAGATGAACACCAGTGCCTGGTGTAATTGCCTGTTAAAGTATTATTTCATTTTTTATTGTTGTTTCTTCCTCTGTCAGCATCTACTTTTTGTCTCTTGCTTTATTAAATGCCATTTTTTTTAAGAGGCCTCTTAAAATTGAAGTAGTCAATAAAGTTCAAGATGCTTTTTGCTAGCATAGGGGGTTAGAATCTGGAAGACTCTTACGTTATCCTCAAAAAAATTCTTAATATAGAAAAGTGAATGGGCCATTATACTATGTAAATCATCCAGTACAAAGAAGCATTCATACATGATGAAAATCTCTGACTTTTATCACAAGAGAAGTAATAAATCATCTCTGTATCTTGATCAAATTATATCTTAAGTTTCTGCCTATTTAAATGTCACTTAAAGATTAAATTGAATCCTTTTTATTTTTTTCTTTTTCTTCTTTCTCTTAAMTTTTTGCAATGTTAGTTTAAAACAATAATAAACTGTTGAATAATATGTGGCATTGGGATTTCATCCCAAATGAAAAGTAGAAAAGCTACCATACTGCTTCCAAGTGAAAGAGGATATGGAAAATTTGGAGGAGAAAAGGTAAATAAATAAATTTGACTTAACTGATGTTCTCTAGCTATATAAAGAATAGCTGAAATATGAACTGAAGTATTCTCTTCAATATAAAGGTAATCCAGATACATTTATTTCCATACTCATAAAAATGATTGTTGATAGGAGAAAAATTCAAATCCTCAAATTCAGAAGATCACTTTATTAAAAATATTTTTTTCTAGAGAGATTGCTATGGCAATACATAGCTAAAACTATGTCAAGATAGATTTAGTTATAGTGAATAAAAATGGGTGATCATACACAATAACTCCGATGGGATCACAGATTTATTCAACTTAATTAACTGAAAGACAAAAAAAAAAAAAAAAGAAAAAAAAAAAAAGAAAAATTAAGTCTGAAAATGAAGTCCTTGATTTTAAAAAGGCAAATGATGATAAATGTAGAGAACTTTGTTTTGACAGTCTAAGAAATCAGCTTGACTGAGGAAAAGTTAGATATGGAAAGGCTCTAGAATTTATTTAACGCAAATGGTCTAAATCTAGTATGAACTGTTGCCGTGTACAAATGGAAGCAGCACAGTTACCATGAGCTAATTAATTAAGTGAAAAAAAAGAAGCAAAGGCCAAAAAGTGAACTTTAACATGGGTGTTAACATGGGTAGAATAGATTGCTTTGTGAGAGGTACATCTAAGAATACTTAATTTTCTATTGGTTTACATCCTCTATATCCTTCCCGCTACCATTACCAGCTTTTATTCAATCACACAAAAAAACTGTACTTCTCTGTTATAGTAACTCCACCTTCAAATTCCCTAGCCCTTTTCTGTCAAAATATTTGAGGTCCTCCCATTTTTTTTTTTTTAATCCAGCGGCACTTTTCTCATCTCTTTGCAAGACCCGAAACCTTTACTGGGCAATTGAACAGGAGTTACACTAGGTTTTGGCTTTTGCAAAGCTATGCAGATAATAAACTAATAAACAGCAGCTGGTACACAATGCTGCTAGGTCAGCCCATAGAAATGCTGATTGCCAGATTGACAGACCAGATAGAAGTATCTACTCAGCTTACAGGGCAGCCTTCTTTGGACAATTAGTTTAATTGTCTTTTCCCTATGTTTATTTTCTACTCACCCACCAGTTGTCATAAAACTTGCAAGAACTTCTTACTTCAGTGGCCTTGATCCTTCTTTCAGGTTTGGTTGAGGCAAGTGAAGATGCAAATATTACTAGAGGAAGACTTCAGGATAAACAGAAAATAAGCTTACACATCCTAACTGCATGAAAATCTAAACTCTATCAGTAYTATTTGGAGGGATAACTACTCCAAGAAGAATTTTAAGAATAAATCATGTGAGTCCGATTTGATAGTTAACTTTGAAAATTTTGTTGACTTTCTGGACAAGGRAAATTTATCTCATCTACCTGCATACTGGACATAGTGAGGTGATCCTGCCCCYCTACTCAGCCCTGGGGAGGCCTCATCTCGAGTACTGTGTCCAGTTCTGGGATCCCCAGGACAAAGGGGACATGGAGCTACTGGAGAGAGTCCAGCGTAGGGCTACAAAGATGCTCAGAGGGCTGGAGCATCTGCCCTGTGAAGAACGGCTGCGAGAGCTGGGCCTCTTCAGCCTGGGGAAGAGAAGACTGAGGGGGGATCTTATCAATGTGGATAAGTACCTGAAGGGAGGGTGTCAAAGGGATGAGGACAAACTCTTTTCAGTTGTCCCATGTGACAGGACAAGAGGCAATGGGCAAAAATTGAAGCACAGGAAGTTCCCCCTGAGCGTGCGGGGGAATTTCTTCCCTGTGAGAGTGACGGAGCACTGGACCAGGTTGCCCAGAGAGGTTGTGGAGTCTCCTTCTCTGGAGATCTTCAAGGCCCACCTAGATGCAACCAGGTCTGACATGTTCTCGGTGAKCCTGCTTGAGCAGGGAGGTTGGACTAGCTGATCTCCAGAGGTCCCTTCCAACCTTACTGATTCTATGATTCTAAGAAGAATTAAACAGAAAGACGGTTACAAGAAGGGATTTGTAAAGGATTAGTTGTGAGACTGTGGGGTTTGTATTGGTGACWTATCATTAAAGTAACAAACACATGCATCCTCTCAGAAAACATAGAAGAGCTTGAACAGGTAGATAACTGGGAAGCTCTATGAAGATATCATTTCCTTTTTTCTCACAATTATTTTTTTTTACATATGAACTGTTTTTTTATTTCTTTTAGAAAACTTAGTAGACCATATAGTTAATCCTAACACTGTCAGTGTCCTCATCTGGGCTGATTTTAGATAAAATTCCCAGACAGAACAGCAAGAAACTCTGAAGAATGAATATTGAACTGAGATGAAACCTCATTCCACACATTATTGAAAAAAAAAATCAATACAGACTGTTTTCAGGGACAAATATTGTTAGGAACAGTTCTACTCCTTTATTCTGGGAGACAGCCAGAGTCTTAAGGGAGCTATTATCTCRTGCCTCTGGAAAATAAAAAGTCAAGAGTCCTTTAGAACTTAAGGATAAAGGAGCCTGAGGCTAGACTCTAAAATAACTTTGCAGTATATGATGTCAAGTTCAAATTTTGCTCTGATTAACAAAAAGTCAAAAAATTCAATATTTTTTCTAGGTATGATTTCTTTCTTTCAACAAAATATTGAACCAGGATTGTTAGCTACACTGGCTAAGGGCTATAACCAATCTTCATGAGTCCTTTCAGTTAAAAGATTGAGATGACAGAAAAAAACTGCTTTATTTGAGTTACATATGATAAATTCTACATAACTATGGCTCTGTAACTTTATAAAGAAATATTTCAAAGTTCTGTCCTCATGAAAGAATGCTTGGTTTAGCTCAGGATACATATCTAGTTAAAGGAAAGTATTTAGTTTGCCAATTCACACTGAAAAAAAAAATMTTATTTTGGAGCTGAATGACTACTGGTGACTGGTATGGCTGACAATTCTATTCTAATTTTTTCTCTAACTTTTCTTTAATTTTCTAGTGCTTCATCACAAGTGATAATTTCCTCAAATATGAATCCTCTAAAAAGTAATCTCCTGAATGATCACAATTTCCTTCCATAAATCCAGTAAATACAAATGAAAACTTTGGTTTCATGCACTTTTGGTCTAGGTCAAAAATAATTGTTACTCCCCATTTGTCCCACCCCCTTTGTGATTTATTACTCAGTATAAGAAAGCAACTTTCCATCCTTTCCTCTCAGTTTGCCAGTAGATCTGAGGTTTTGTGACTTCTCTTTGTGTAGAAGGTTTTTGATCTAA
Organism: Rhea americana; assembly: GCF_003343005.1. Taxonomy (NCBI): domain Eukaryota; kingdom Metazoa; phylum Chordata; class Aves; order Rheiformes; family Rheidae; genus Rhea; species Rhea americana. The sequence continues at coordinate 913,254 of NW_028186402.1, forward strand.
TTGTAACATGCACACCTGCTTCCTTCCTGGTATACAAATTTAGTATCATTCTCAAAAAATCGCTCCAATAGATTGTCTTCTAGTAATTTTATTTTGAAAAAGTGAACTGAATCAAGGTAAAGGGCATTTCTTTCTTTCTTATTCATTTCCAACATTTACCTGAAGAGACCTGTCACTTTTCAGATCATATTAACAATATATTAAGGAACTGCAGCAAGAGGAGGACTAGGGAATGGAGCAGGGGCCCTGGTGACAAGGGATACAGAGAAGGCAGAATTACTGAATGCCTTCTTTGCTTCAGTCTTCACTGCTAAGGGCAGCCCTCAGGAATCCCAGAGCCTGAACATGAGGGAGAAAATCTGGAGAAGGGAAGACTTTCCTTTGATTGAGGAGGATAAGATTAGAGACCTTCTGGGCAGGCTAGACATCCACAAACGCATGGGCCCGGATGGGATGCACCCACGGGTACTGAGGGAGCTGAAGGATGTTGTTGCCAGGCTGCTCTCCATCATCTTTGAAAAGTCCTGGAGAACTGGAGAGGTGCCTGAGGACTGGAAGAAAGCCAATGTCACTCCAGTCTTCAAGAAGGGCAAGAAGGAGGACTTCCTTCTGTAGTTGCAGGCAACTCTAGCCCAGTCAGCCTCACCTCCATCCCTGGAAAGGGGATGGAACAGCTCATTCTAGATGTCATCTCCAAGCATATGGAGGAAAAACAGGTGATCAGGAGTAGTCAGCATGGATTCACCAAGGGGAAATCCTACTTAACCAACCTGATAGCCTCCTCTGATGGAATGACTGGCTGGGTAGATGAGGACAGAGCAGTGGACATTGTGTACCTTGACTTCAGCAAGGCTTTTGATCCTGTCTCCCATAACATCCTCCTAGAGAAGCTCAGGAAGTGTGGATTAGATGAGTGGACAGTGAGGTGGCTTGAGAACTGGCTGAAATGCAGAGCTCAGAGGGTCGTCATCAGTGGCGTGGAGTCCAGTTGGAGGCCTGTGACTAGTGGCATTCCCCAGGGCTCTGTAAGGGGTCCCATCCCATTCGACTTTTTCATCAATGACCTGGATGAGGGGACAGAGTGCCTCCTCASCAAGTTTGCGGATCCTCCCAAGCTGGGAGGAGTGGCTGACACACCAAAGGGCTGTGCTGCCATTCAGAGAGCCCTGGACAGGCTGGAGAGTTGAGTGGAGAGGAACCTCACGAAGTTCAACAAGGGCAAGTGCAGAGTCCTGCCCCTAGGGAGAAATAACCCTAGGCACCAGGACAAGCTGGGGTCTGACTTTGTGGAGGGCAGCACTGCAGAGAAGGATCTGGGAGTGCTGGGGGATGACAGATTGACCATGAGCCAGCAATGTGTCCTTGTGGCCAGGAAGGCCAACGGTCTCCTGGGGTGCATTGGGAAGAGTGTTGCCAGCAGGTGGAGGGAGGTGATCCTGTTCCTCTACTCAGCCCTGCTGAGGCCTCATCTCGAGTACTGTGTCCAGTTCTGGGATCCCCAGGACAAGACACACACAGAGCTACTGGAGAGAGTCCAGTGTAGGGCTATGAGGATGAACAGAGGTCTGGAGCATCTGCCCTATGAGGAACGGCTGCGAGAGCTGGGCCTCTTCAGCCTGGGGAAGAGAAGACTGAGGGGGGATCTTATCAATGTGTACAAGTACCTGAAGGGAGGGTGTCAAGGGGATGGGGACAAACTCTTTTCAGTTGTCCCATGTGACAGGACAAGAGGCAATGGGCAGAAATTGAAGCACAGGAAGTTCTGCCTGAGCGTGAGGGGGAATTTCTTCCCTGTGAGAGTGACGGAGCACTGGACCAGGTTGCCCAGAGAGGTTGTGGAGTCTCCTTCTCTGGAGATCTTCAAGGCCCACCTAGATGCAACCCTAACGTGCTCTAACATGCTCTAGGTGAGCCTGCTTGAGCAGGGAGGTTGGACTAGATGATCTCCAGAGGTCCCTTCCAATCAATAAGTATGATTCTATGATTCTGTGAATTATTTCATGAATATTTTAACTAATTGGGCACCAGTGTCTGGATTTTTTTCTAGATGTAAGTTTATTTTTACAATTCTTGAAAGTCTCTGTCTGGCTGATTCTGTCTTAAGATATTTTAACTTTCATTCTGTGTTTTTTATCCATCTCTTAACAAAATCAGGCAGGTCCTGTAGAGATGTCCCTTTATATTCTCTAATAGGCTTAAAAAAGAAATGTTTTCCAAGAATCTTTGGAGAAGGCATCTTACTTGAAAAGCAAACCTTTCACATTCTTTGGCACAACTATTTCTAATGTATGTGTCTATCTAACAAATAGAAAGACTTTTAAATGGAAAAGACCTTCAGTCTTCTCTGTGGTGGATTTTGTGATGTTAAGGTCRGAATTCATCTCAGGTTCTCCTCAGTTTTGCCAGAGTAATCTGGTGAACTATTCAGCTGTTCAAATGTGTGTGTCCATTTTAAGCCAGACTGATTAGCTTTCCAAACTCTATTGTCTATTAACTAGACCTCCAAGATCCCTTCTAATTATTTTAAGACAGATATATTATGCCAACTTAGATATCATAAGCTATTTTCCTCAGTTTCCAGCTGCCAGTATGGAAGGATATTGATCTCTCATAAGTCTTGTGTGATAGTTACTAGCCCCATGGATATGTCTCAGTTAACCTCTGACATCTTAAATGGCAATACACACCTGTAATTAGGCAGCTGAAATAAGTCCCCATTGTCTACTATGGGAAATTAGACACACTTAGACATTTATATCTTGGTGCTTAAAATATAGAACTGAATTTCACATCATTAACGGACATACCAAGTTAGGAAAATGTCTGCCTTGACCGGTATGCTGTCTCTGGTAATGAATAAGAGCAGATTCTTAGGCAGAGTATAAGAAGAGAGTAACTGATACTTCCCAAGAAGTATCTTCCCTAGAAATTTTTGTTCAGGGACTTCTTGAGCCAGAGACAGTATTTCGTATTTAGTCATCCTTTGTTATATTTTTCTTCTATGAAATTATCCATTTTTTTGAGTCCATAYAATCCTGACTGAAAAATCCTAGTCTAATAAGTCATTGTTTGTAAAGAATTTGTTCCTTACCTATGTCTGTTACCATTTTCTSTTCYTTTTCTGGTTCTTCTAAATCTGGTGATTTTAGAACTTAAAGATAGAGAACTCTCTTGCTACAAGGATTTAACTATGCAGCTAATTTTTGTTGCATCTATTTTGCTGTTATATGTTCACCAAYACTGTGATACTGAATGAAGAGCTAATTACAGGTCAATGGTCATAAAAGGATAACAACTATATTATTCTAGCTCTCCATATAAGGCTTTTTGCAGGGTCTAGTCTGGTATGCTTGAAATGTAGAAGAAGAATGTATAACCTTGGTCATTTCAAATCTTCAGCTACCAGTACCACACAGAAAACAGCTTAACCTTAAGAATTTTCAGTGAAAAGAAAGGATTTGAACTAGACTGTCTAKGGACATCAAGTTCATCTTGAAATTATCCTCCTCTATTGGTAAATGGTTTTTCTTTTAGAGRAAATACTGAAGAACAGAGGTAAGGATTTAAAAAATCTATTATACAGGAGTAGAGTCAGCTCTGAGTAGTRTGGAATCCTAGACAGATGAGATACTTCTAAAAAAAGAAGGCTCTAGTTAATACAAAACTTATTTAAATTGATCTATACAAATATATTTAGTACATCTATGTGTATGTAAGTTGTTAAATCTTGTAAATTGTTTTTTGCGACAATCTGACAAGGCCTGATATAGGTAGCTTGAGMTTTTTGTAGCTCCCCTTCAGCCTATGGTGTTAGGGAAGAAATGTGATCTAGATTAATGTGCAGACTCCTAAGGCACTTATTCATAATCAAGTATTGACTGCCTTTAGAGTGAGTATCCTTATGATGATGGCTGGAACAGGGTGAGTTGAAGGAGGAAAGGGATTTGCTGCAGTTTCACATTATGTTCCAAATACTTTGCCTCTAATGATGTGTTGCATCCTGTTATTGTTTTATATACTGCTTAATATTTTGTTATATCCTGTTTACAGACACAGTATTTGTGAAACAGCAAAGCACTGTTGATTTTTTCCCCCTAAAAGCTTTCAAATAAATATTACCCAGAAGWCTTTTTTCTTGGGATCTCAAGTACAAGCTACACTTCCTTGCGGCTGTTGCATCTCCACAAAAGGGAAAGCACTACTGCTATCCTTTGACTCTGCTCTGAGGACCCCATTGGGCTTTTAATGTATAAATGATTAAAGCAATAAAAAGTCATCGCAACATTTAAAGCAATAATGTTGGCCCAGATGTAGTCTCCTGCTCAATGAATTCCTAAACTGCTGATTGTAGAGAGATGTGATCCATAGAGAGAGTCATTCTATACCTGCCACTTTCTTGGACTCATTCTCTGGGCTTTTAAGCCTACTTCTTTTCTGGTAGAAAAGCCTCCTCTGGATTTAAGGCATTCCCCAAAATTGGAAAGAGGAAGAAGAACACACAGAAAACAAGGTCTCTGAGGGTCATTCTTGCATGTCTATTCTCCCTGTTGCAATCTGACAAATGCAGCTCCTTGGTGAGGCTGGTTCTTGGATGTTCTATATGAACATGAAACACAATGAAAAGCTTCTTACTGTGTTTGATTTATTCTCCCTCTCCTGCCTTGGTTTGATCTTTCTGCACAGATAAACGTTGTTGACAGGGAAACAAACAATGTGATAGTCATGACTCTCCATCTGGTCAATTAGAGCTGCTTCGAAGTTGCACCTCAGCCCTCAGATTCCTCTATCAGAAGAACCCAGCCCTGAAGCCTAGCTCTCCTTTTTCTTGTGTTTTTTTCAGGCTTCATTCAGCCTCTGACACTGTAAGAAATCATTCCTCCTTTCTATTCTGCCCTGGGTACCTTGTTTTATCTGTTCAATTTGACTAAAACCACAGCACAGCAAGGATCTTTTTCTCACTTCTATCATTAAATGGAACCGGAAGAAATATTTATAAATAATTAAATTATGTTAATTATTAGAGCATAAACATATTAAYATTTCAGGATTTTGACAATAACTGACAAATACAAGAACATTCACTGCAGAGGATTGTCTACCTGGATCCTTTACTACTATTGCACCCTCTAAATCACAAAAGTTTTTCAAACCTGATCAATTTTTTTCAAGACTTCTCTGAAGTTGAAGACCCTGAAAATTCAAGCCATTCTGCTGAAATACCTAAACTCAAATTCAGGCATATGAATACTTTTGTCCATAYGAGAGCCCCGTTCAATCTCTGAAATATTTTCATAACAGTCCCCCTAGACACAGGTATATGAGTTAGAAGAAGTTCYTAAAGAGAACTGATAGGTGTTCTTAGTCCTTTACAACAAAAAAATATGTTTCCCTACTTGCTGATGGWTGTAATTTAAATCAGGCACATAGTAATCATCTATACTGACATCAGATGTCTGCTGTGACAAGGGCTTTTCACTGACTGATACATATCAAGGACATTTTGGATGATTGATGGCAAGAGCTACTGTGAGAACTTACTCTCCTGTCAAGCTTAGCAGAGATTAAAAGGAGAATCGCAAAACTTCCTCCTAGTTTTTAGCATTTAAAGGAAATGATCTCAGTCCTAGTAAAATGACCCTTGGCTCTCCAGCCTCTCTCTCTTTTGTTGCTTGTAACATATTCCCTCCGCAGACTTTCAATAAATCTACTGTGGTGCCCAGTGCTGACAAGTATCTTCTTCACAATTTTCCCCTCCAAAAGGTACATAGTAGTGACACAGACTCCAAAAATCATCTAAAAAGAACAAGGAGGGCACCTAGCAGGTTTTGTCTGGATTTCCATATGTGCAAGTCCATATGTAGAGAGGGTTCTACCCCTAACTGCATGTGTGATTCTGGGATTTTGTGTCTTCACAACAAGAAAAAAACAGAAAAGTATTGATTCAGAATAGAAACTCTCTGATAGAGTCAAGCAATGTTTCCAAAAGAGTTTCACACTGTTTTCAGAATTGCTTTCACTGTTTCTCATGGCCTGGCAGAGACATAATGGCAATGTGTCTTTGTGACAGCACATACAAAATTTCTAAAGACTGAATAAAACAAAGTATATTAAAGAGTAATAAGGATAAATAAAGATTCTTATTTTATTTTTAGATGCAGGCGGCTGAATTAATGAAATTCCAGAGATGGTACTGGGTGCATAGCTTGGTCCTCGGTTACTCATTGGTTGAATACTAATTTTTATTAACAAGATCAGTGACCAAACAGATTATCTTGCATAGAATTAGGAAACTCTTAGGTAAACCAAGAACAATGGAGAAGGAGATGACAATACACAATTAAGTGAGGCAGTGACAGGCTGGATTGGCCAGTAAAGTGTGATGCAGTGTGATGAAAGCAGGAGGGACTTTGAAAGCAACAAAACAAGGCAGAAGGGTCCCTCCCCAAACATATGCACAATAATAAGGAAGTGCCTGTTGGAAAGTATTATAGAAGAAGCCCACCTGGAGCTGAATCTGGCAAGGGATGTGAAGGGAAGAAAGAAGAGCTTCTACAGGTATATCAGCAACAAAAGGAAGACTGGGTAAAATGTGAGCCTGCTACTGAACCCATCTGCAGCCCCTTCTGCACAGCARCTTTGATACAAAACTGGGAGGGGTGGTTGACAGACTGAATGATTTTGCTGCCATTCAGAGGGATCTCGACAGGTTGGAGAAATGGGCTGACAGGAACTTTATGAAATGGGAAATGCCAAGTCCTATATCTTGGGAGGAATAACTCCACGTACCAGCACTGGATGGAGGTTGAGTGGCTAAAAAGCAGCTTTACAGAAAAGGACCTGGGAGTCCTGGAGAACAAAAAGTTGACCATGAACCAGCCACGTACCTTTGCAGTAAAGGAGTATAAGAGCGTCCTGGGCTGCATTAGGAAGAGTGTTGCCAGCAGGCTGAGGGCCCTCTACTCAGTCCTGGTGAGGTCACATCTGGAATGCTGTGTTTAGTTCTGGGCTCCCCAGTACAAGAAAGACATGGACATACTGGAGGGATTCCAGCAAAGGGCCGTAAAAATGATTAAGGGCTTCAAGCATCTCTCATATAAGAAGTTGAGAGAGCTGGGGCTGTTCAACCTGGAGAAGAGAAGGTTCAGGGGAATCTCACTTAAACATAAGAAAACCTTCTTCTAACTGTAATGGAGTTCAAACCCAGGAACAGGTTATCCAGAAAGACTGTGAAGTCTCCATTCTTGGAGACGTTGAAAAATCTGACTGGACATGATCTTGAGCAACTTGCTCTAGCTCACACTACTTTGAACAGGGGGTTTGACTAGACCATCTCCAGAGGTCCCTTCCAACCTCATCTGTCTGTAATTTGTGACTGTTATGCCAACCATTCTGCCTAGTGGCATCTGCTCTGTTCCAGCAAATAATGCTGCTAGCCGTTTCGTCTAAACCCCACACTTCGAGCAATAGCACCTGTTCTTTGGTTATTTATGATATTTAATGAGAGTTCCTGTAGCATATGGGATTACTCAAGGGCCTTGTTGCTCAAAGGAGAATTCTTAATTCCTACTTACCCCAAAGACCTTCATCTTCTGTCACTGTGAGCTATTTCTTTAGGTTAGGGAGAATACATACGAAAGCACATTTAGACATAATTAATCGTTCCTAATATTAACATATATCAAAATCATTAAATTTTCTGGATTTCTATGACATACTCCTTTTGAACAGAGATGCCATAAATATTATTACATAAAATCTTCAAACTGAAGAGACCTAGTATCTTTATTTTCTGTTACCTAGATTGCCTAAAAATCCCACTTTTCCCCCTTCATTTCTGCTGATTTTCACTTTTAGCCTTAACCATCAGCCTTACACTTATACAACTCTTTCTCCTATAACTATGAATGGATATGTGGTTCATGGGACCATTTTTGTGTGTTTGTGGAACACAGTTTAGATCCTATGGAGTTCACTATATGTCAGATTCCTAAATATTGTATTATTTTTATTTTCCAAAAGTTTGTGAATTTTCCTGCTTTAGAAGATAAATTAATTTTTTAAAAAATGTATGAGCATATGGACTGAACATTTTTATTTTCCTAAATAGCCACAGTGATCCTCCACTTGTGAAAGAGACTCTCTGGATGATGCAGAAGCAATACAATAACTGTGCTGCTGTTCTGGGATCCCAGCATGGGAGGCTGTGCGAAGAATCATAGAATCAGTAAGGTTGGAAGGGACCTCTGGAGATAATCTAGTCCAACTCCCCACTCAGCAGGGTCACCTAGAGCATGTTAGACAGGGTTAAGAGGGAAGATTCTGTGTACTGCAATCAGTTGAACATGACTAGTGCAGCTTAGGAATTACACCATCTTATACCAGAGATAAGGAAGCTCCTGGACTCCAGGAGGGCAAGGTATTTAAACAACTCTATTTGCTTCGAGCAAGTTGCAATAGCAATGCAATTCCACGGTATGCTTTGCATGATCTCACTGTGCTGCTGATGAAACAGCCCCATTCACTCCTACTTCTCCCACCTCTTCCCCATCTTCCCAGCCATGACTGTGCTCCTTCTGCTACCCCACTTCAGCTCAGGGATTATGCAGCTGTGGGGTGAGGAAAGAAGCTTGCTGATCCAATGGAAAATATACACCCTGCTGTTTACACCACAGCCTTCACTTGTCATGCAACCAAACTAGTGTCAGTGCCAGTGTCAATCTAAGGGAGAAGACAGGAAAGTATTACTGAGGGGAATAGCAGGGAACAGGAAGCCCTTTTTTTGCATCAGTCCACCTTAGATTAGTTTAACAATAAATCACGTCATACTTGAAAAATGAGATCTTCTTCCTGACTATATGACCTGAGATCCTGTATATCTTGAATACTGCTCTGACCCCAGCAAAGCTAGAATACGTTTTATGACTTAAGTGAAAGTAGAAGTGGTATATTACAATAAGAAGCTTTTGGGGACAAAGAGAGTGCTTTTGGTCTTTGTACACCACCACACTCTATGATAGATGGGTTTGACAGACAGAAATGTCCCTAGGGGATAATACTGTTTATAAATGACCCTGTGTCATTTACACTTTCCTGAAGCAGTCCAAACTTTCACTGGTCAGTAACCCAGTCTTTCTGCTGATCCAATGGGAGTGGAATTATCCTCTCCACTGTGTCTCCTGGATGCCTGTGGTCTCTGGATCTAAGAAACAGTGAATCCTATCTAAATATTACTATAATTTTTGATTTCCTTTTTCTTGAACAGAAGTACAGTGTGAGGTCTAGAGACCTGTGACAATGGCTATTCTCTCTATGACAACAGCAGTGGTGGGAGACACATGGGGAGGATTTTATTGCAGCAGTTCACTGAGGATTATATATATATATAAAAATCTGCTTCCCATACTGTCAGTCTTTAAGTAGTAGGTAAATAAATATCGTGTTTCCTGTCTGATTTGGTCCTCAGCATATGTTTAAGCTTTTTGCTTTACTGAATGAAGAAATAGAATCTCTAGCACTGAATCTTCTTTTCTCTCTTCTTCCCTCTCTCCGTCTCTGCCAGGTGCATTTGCAGGGCATTAATCTTTTTGGAAGATTGCTCAGAGGAAAGGTCTTGTATATAAAAAACTGAACTGGAATTTGTATAATTTAGATTTATTTAACAGCTCAAGGAAAGGCATCCCAACTTTTTTGACCCCAGGTCTTTATCTATAAATAGGAAATGGGATAATGAGCCTTATGCCTACATAAGCATACTTTTTGGAGCTGTCTCATGCTTTAATTCTACCTACACAGCATTTTACTTCTAGAGGTAAGGAGCTTCTGCTCAAACTTCAAGCATACTCAGAAGAGTTATGCCCATGTTCTGATCTGACTGGAAGACATTTGATTGCAACAAGGTGTCTCCAAGACCCACCTAATTATATATGAGCTCCATGCAGTGCTAACAGTAGATCCACGGTATTTGTTGGGAGATGATTCTGTTCTAGTCTGGTCTGATCCACTTAAAGTGTTGACAGAGCAGGCAGAACTGGCATGCTCSTGTATGTCAGCTTTCCAGTTGGCATACCCAATGTGTTCTTATAGATCAGCACGGTGCAACACCAGTGTCAGTCAGTGCCACTGTATTACAAGTAGCATCTGCAAAGCAAACAGTAAGATGATCTTTGAGGAAAAATAACTTTCTTTTTTTTTAATCTACAAATGACTCTGAATTTCATAGGGTTCAGCTTCTGCTGTTGACCTCCTTCGTGTTTTTCTATTGAAGAGTATCTGGAACAATATTTTTCCTCTGTATCTCATAGTAAAACACCACTTTATTCAGGTTGTTAAACAGAAACATTGTTCCTTCAATAAATTTCTTCTAGGCTGCAATACAATTCAATGTACATATGTAGTCTCGGTAAAGTGGCAAGCTGTGGATTCCTGGTGGCTGATGGTCATTAGTTTGTGCCAGGAAGCCTGAAAATGAATCTTTCCTTGTAACACTTAACCGAGGAAAGGGTGTGTGATGGACATACTTGGAAGACAGACAGCTGAGGATAATGTTTTCTAAATGTTCCTAGAAAAGTCTTGAAAATTTAACTTAGTTCATTTATACTTTGCTGCCATGAATTATGTCCAATCTTTTTCAAACATCTTTCAGCCCTTATGAAGAAAGTATTCTTGTATCAAATGCTACTTGACTATTGCTCTTAAGGATTTCTCCCGAATCCTATTTATTTCCTCTTGAAATACTGTCATCAGCTCCGCCTTATCCTTTGGAGCATTTTAATTGGATGGCATCAAACATTGGTCAAATCACATCTTAGATGACAGCACTGAAAGGATTTGTGTGGAGTTAGATGGAAATGGAACTACTCATAGCTCATGCAATTTAGTAATCAGATAGATCTTCGAGAGTGGGGTCAAAATCTGTCTGTGGATTCAAATTCTGTAGTGRAAAACCCACTACTCATTGTTTTAGCAGAAGTAATGATTTCAGACAATAAGAAATTCAGATGTCATGTCAGCAATAAATAACTAGTCATGAGGAACTCTTGCCTCAGAACAAAGCCTTCTTGTTAATACACAGTAATGGGTAAATCAATGTGGATATGGCTTTCTCATAGAAAATTAAAATTGCCTGTCAGAAATTTTTACTTTTTGAGTTAAATTAAGTTCTTAGAGGGGGGAGAATGAGAAGTTCAGGCTTGGACCATGTTTTGTCTCTTTTGAAAACCAAAAAAGTGTGTGAAGAAAATCATTTTGGGAAGAAAGCAATTACTCTCCTATTAAAATACAAGTGATTTTAATAGAAAAATTCAATCATCATCTCTAATTAGAAGCTATTGAAGATAGAAGTTGCTTCAGTTCCCTGTTGTTATATGTGTTGCTGGTAGGGATTTGGCTATTATTTAGCTTAAGGCTATTATTTAGCATTCTAAATTACATTTTAAGGGATTCATATTGATAAGTCATACTGTTGAGAAGTACTGTTACAGTATTGAAGCTTACTTAAGACTTTCATGCTGTTCTTTTGTCCTCATGTGCTATTGCTAGTAGATATTTCAGCTTAGACTGTGTTTCAGATCCACTACTGAACAAAGATACTGAAGACAGGCAGGGAARCATAATAGGTATTGATGAGACTGTGCTGCAGTATATAAAGCTGTAGARTCTTTCTTACACAATGTGTTTCAATGTGATGAAAGATAGATAAGCAGAGAGTTAATTAAGAGCCTTTTTCTCTCTGTCAGGATCAGAAATGATTATGAGAAGACTTCTGAAACGAGAAGTTACTACCTACCTTCTGAATTTTCTGTACCTTTCAGGAGAGTTGCTGCATGTCTCTGTTTAGCCTGTTATCAGCTTGTCTTAGACAAATTGAAGCTTAACTCTTGAAATAAAGGCGCAGTAGTGAAGTTCAAGTGAAACATGGACTTACTGAAGAGAACTAGTACATCAATGTCTATCTTTAGGTCAGCATTCAACTGACAAGCAGCACTGGTAAAAGAAGAGGGATTCATGGTCTGAAAGTGAAAATAAAATTAAAGGGGGAGGGGAAATCAGATGAGAAGTGGGAAAAAGAGCATTACATGAAAAATACTGGCTATGAAGCAACCCCAGATCTCAGCAATAAAAGTGCTCCCAGTATTAGAAAATAGGACCTAAAAATTATCTATTATTATTGCAGTTACCCAAAATTGTGGTAATCCCCAAGCGGCATGCCAATCAGACCCCAAACTGGCTTAGTATGTGAGTGGGGACTGCAATCAGCTTGCCCTTCCAGCCTTGCTGATGCAGATGAAAACACTATGCTTGCAGAGTACATATCTCTGTCTCCAAAGAAAGAATCAAAATGTACTGTGGTTGATGAATCGAGCTAGATTCACAGGAACACACAAGTCTTTCAAAGATGGCAGTCTAAAGACACTGGGGTGGATTAGAGCAGTTACAGAGAGGCAAAACAGCATGCCCAGGTGGACCCAGCAGTAACAACGCATTTATGTAACCTCCCTACTGTTCCTTGTTCCACTACAAGTCTGTTGTGTATGACCTTGGAGGAGCTGTTTTATCTCTGTTTCTCTGACTTGCCTCTGCAAACAGGGAAATCTCTGTGGGTTTGCGAAAGTCTCTCATGCAGTGTGGCCTAACCTTTGTTGTCTCTGTTTTCAGAGAGGTATTATTCTTGCCATCAGTAAAAGCCTCAGGTAGACATCAGTACCCCACTTAAACAGAGGCTTTGCATTGGCTCTGTGTTCTCTCTCTATTCCACTGGTAGCCTTTATCCTTCAGAAAGAAAGAAAACAATCCATACATGCCAGAAAGACAAACGCAAAAACAAAACACTTCTATTTGCTTGGGTTAAATGTGTAGATCTTGAATTGGTCCATTTAAACATTACAATACCAAAACCAGTAATCAGCTCTTCTGGATAATTTTAGAAACTGTCTTTTGAAAAGCTAACGATGGTATAGTAGTGTGAGAGTAATGAGCAGTGACAAATTATTGTGCTATTTTCAAGGGAAACTGTTGGCATTAACTTGATGCAGGGTCTTTGTTACTTTCTGAATAAGAAGTGCAGTTAATATATTATACACCATGTGTCTTCCAACCCTACCCAGAACCTRATTACACTTTATGGAAAGTTAAGTAGGCAGTAAACTAAGTGGTATGGAAAATGCATACAGTAAAACTCCGTTGGCTGCAAACACTGAACAGTTGTTTTGTCCTTCTACTTTGGAGAACTTCGTAATTATACATTTAGTGCTACTGAGAGATCCACTGTGTAATTACACAGCTCAGCAATAATGGCACCAGTTACTGTGCAAATACAAGATGCAACAGGAGATTAAAACAAATGTAACAACAGCACCAGAGAAACAAGATAAGAATCAGTACTGGGTCCAGTTGTCACTCTTATTGAAAGAGAGAGTCTTACGGAAGTTAGKTCCTGGTTGTTTAGCTAGGAGGGAAGTGTTAGGATAGTAGCTCTGTCGCTGGCCCAAAGCAGACATGGCACTGTCCCAAAGCCTTTGAGGAAAATCAGACTAGTTTGGAAGGAGCTGTGCCATCAGTTGATGACGGGAGGGAATGCTAGGTCTATTCAGCTGCACAGCCAGTTTTATGACTCATGTTGCACTGGGAAGTGGGCTGTGGGAGGTGTAGGCCCTAGTATGGCTGGAACAAAATTTGTGCTTTAATGCTTTCCATTTTTCAATGGAAAAATTATAAAGATAAGCCCTTCTAAATGAGATTCCCACTGTTAAGTAAGCTGCATGAGGTGGAGCTGAAGCTACACCATATGAAGTGATGAGGAAAGCAGAATAGTTTACGGAGAAAAATGGATAATATTTCAGTTGAGTTATGGGGAAGCTCTTAAATCTGACCAAAGTTCAGAGCCTATAGTCTGATGTCCGAAGGTACATCCACATTGACTCTGATCTTTGCAGTAAAATAGATGCCAAGACCTGCCAGCTAGAGCTGAAAGCTTTCTCAGAGCTTAGCTACCATTTGCTACTACTATGTGCAGACTACATGTCCTCTGCAATACCTTTCAAGAATGGAACAGAGATCATCTTTTTTTATTTTGATGATAGAGTGGCCATAGTCATTCTCCTTTGCACCGTAGCTTCCTCAGACTTCTACACTAGATGAATAATCCATGCACTGTGCTGATGGGAAAACCCAGCCCTAAGCTTATACCCTGTTGAGGAAGTACATCTCCATGTTTTTTATCTACCAGAAAGTATAATAAACACCAAGCCTGCAAATGTTCCACCTTTCCTTCTGAAATTGTGCTGAAGTCCAAAATTAAGCTAGATTTCACAGGATAGGAACCAAGCAGAAAATGAATACCTGGCTCCATAGCTCTGGGGTTACTGCACAGATTTGTGAGATGGGAAGCTGGAGTTCTTAGCTGTAGGAAATGCTGAAACACTGTTTTTCACTTGTGCTACCCTTTCTGAAGGGGTATCACCAGAAGAAATATGTTTCAAACATTCTACCACTTGGTTTGAAGTTGTTTTTTGTGGTGCTATATGCAGCTTTTGAGGTCATTTATACATCTTGGGAATTACTTTTAAGATCTAGTGTCTCTGGCATGTGGGAGTAGAAACTACTATCTCTCAGTAATGACTTTCTGATTCAGATTAGTTGGACTAGATGATCTCCAGAGGTCCCTTCCAACCTTACTGATTCTATGACTCTATGATAACACTCTGAGCATACTCTGCTAGTTCATTGTAATAGAAATCTGAACGTACACAGACTTTTGTCTAGAAACTCTAATGTATATTGCATTTCTAGGTCAAATTAGTTCTTCCAGTACCCCTGTGAAGGAGGTGAATAGTATTTTTTAAAGTCCAAATATTCTCCAAGTTGCTGTTTAGTTACTTAGATGTATTTATAGCCTTGAAAAGGATCCTGGAATCAGTTTTGTGAGGAATAAATCCCTATGTCAATTTTCCAGTGTTAATTTTCCAAATATTTGGTATTACAGACCTGTGGTAGTGCTTGCTAGCTCCAGGCTAGAGGCCGTGGTAGGTATGTTGCTGTAGTTCAGAGTTCAAGATAATGTATCTTGCTTTTCAGCAGCGCATTAATTGTTTAATTGTAGTTTCCTGTCTGGAGTTAGTTCGGATCTTGGGGGAGAYAGAGTAGACTGTACACACAGAGCAAAATACTATGTAGGTGTATTCACAAAGTTGTGTGAATAACCTTAACTCTGTCGATGTCCTACACATACACCCCTACATATAAACAAAATGAAATCTTTACACATCCGTAACATACCTTAATCAGATAGTCTGATAGTCTGTGTATTGTTATATTGTTTTATACTCAACAAGTTACTGCATAAACCAACTGTCAAATGCATATTCATTCAGTCAACAAATGCTTGGAAATTTATCTTTTCATTGTCAGTTCTCCAATTTCCATTAAAGAGAATTTATCTGTTGTCTTCAATGGGAGTTTGACTAGGACTGTTCTTGAGTAGACAATATGTCTCTTAGACATTCCAAAAGTTAAGCAAGCCAAATGTGTCATTCCATTTCCAGAGATATATAAAATATTTTCAACTATATTTTACGTGTATTATCAATAGCTCACTTTAATGTCGTTCGCTTTTCTCATTCTTACCTTCTTTATCTCAGTTGTAAAGATGGCAATATTCAGTGAATTCACCTCATTCATTTGATCTGAAGTCAGCACTGAACATGTCAAAATATTTATCTCCATCATTTGAAATATCTGGATATCTTATTTTCAGAAATGGTTACGCTATAAGACAAATTCAGACATCTAAATAGGGAGATAAACAGAATTTAGGTGCCAAGGGTTTGAGGAGATAGAATGTGCTAATCTAACCATTTACGTCTGTTCACACGTATCCTTGTCTCTCCTATTGACACCCCTTAGTAAATTAATTTGACTCACTAAACTGGAGAAGTTACTAAAGAAATGTGACTGAATCATTTACTTCCATATTAGTTTGTTGAATCAGCTCAAAGAACAGTCCAACAAAAAATAGTGTGAGTAGTTCAAACAGTTCAAATGAACCATGATCTGAAGATGCCTATTTCCCATATTGATTTTCGAAGGTAGTGCATGGGATGAATTCAGAAGTAAATGCCTCTGCTCATCCCAAACTAAGCAAGGTACATCTCACCCTAAGTATTTCTTGATTAAGTTCTTAGAATGACCTGGCCATGATTCTCAGACCATTTCAGATGTGCTGACAAGACCATATTCCTCAAAAAACAGATATGACYATGGCTTTCCTCGTAAACTCACCTGAAACAGGTTTATTCCTGGTTACAACAGCTGGGTTATTGGAGCTAGTGTGTGAGAGACCAAACTTTACTCCTTCCCTGGCACTCCTCTTCAGCTCTGGACCTGGCTTGTCCCCAGGCAATACATTAATTGTTAAGGTATGTGCTGCAGGCAGGAAAGAAATAAACATATATTAGACTAAAAATCAATGAAATAACAGTAATAAAATTAAATTGCTTCTAAGGGAAAGATTAGGAAACTAGGAAACTTACCTGTGACTACTTTCCAGCTCCTGTATCAAGGACTCTTCCTTCCAGGATCCTCTTCCAAGGATACTTTTCCTTGCTTTTCTGTTTTATGTAACATACGGACAGTGCTGGATATAGGGCCTGGAGCCCTTCCAACAGAGGGCTCGTTCTGTGCAGGAACTTATGCTCTGTTTTTCTATTTCTCTAAACTTGAACGATTCTCTGCATAGTAAAACAATAACATTGGCAACAGTATCCCCTTCCCTCCYGGCTCCAAATCATCCATCTCCCAGGTATTAATTTGAGAGGTGGGAATTTGAAACTTTTCAGACTGAGGAGGGAACTGAATTCAGGTTCTCAACTTTTGATGACATGTGCTAATCACTAGGCATGTAGAAGCATTTTAGGAAAAAAAAAGAAAGAGAGAGGCATTCTTTCAAAATTTCATTAAAAATGATGATTACTGTCTTTGCTTCTGAAATTAGGGATGTTGTCAGGAGAGGACTGAGAGCTACCAATACTTCCTGGACAGAAACGCCTCCATGCCACCTGCATTCAGGAACTGGTTTTCAAGTATATYTGTAGTTGATGTTTCTTTCCAGCTAGATGTCTACAATGATAAGGTTAAGCAGAACTGCCCTGAATTTGAGATGTTTTGGAGTCTAGTTTTCCCCATGTGGATGTAACTCAAGAAGTTTTTGGAATTTGCTTCGTGGTACAGAAGCTAAACTTTAAGATTTCCCTACACCTTAAACTGGTCATAAAAATGACATGGCAGTATWAAACCTTGTATTTTATGTCTTACTCTGAAACTGATTTACTGTCAGACTATAGGAAAATCAGCTAACCTCTTTATGCCACAAAGGCAGCCACAAAACCTATAAAGTTGCGCTAAGAAGTCTTATTCTTGCCATTTGATACAAGATGTTTTGAGATACACAAATGAGAAGTGTAGGAGCTTTGGATAGCTGTTACTCTTGTTAGTTAAATAAAGTTGATGCACTAAAAGAATAGTAAAGATTATACCTTAAAGGACTAGATTTCATCTAGCRTGTTTCATAAAGTGCTACATGTCCTTACTGTACCTGGAGAAAGGCGTTTTTTCATGCAGTATCCATTATTCTCTCAAGGATGGAAAGCAAAAATATGACAAGGAGGAGAAATAGGACAAATATGGAAGAAACATGATTTATGTTTCCAAAGCCAGATGACTCATTTCAGTTTTTCATGCAATAAGTATCAACTGTTACCCACAAATCTCATATGAACTGATGCACAGAGCAGTTATATGGGTATCTCCTATAATAATCTCCTACTCTCCTGCTACAAAAACTACCATGAGAAAATTCTCCTCATCCCCATATTTTATTAAAAAGACATAATTAGCCCCAGCAAGCTGAGTTCCTTCTCTCTCGTCTCCCACTGCAATACCTGCCCTCTCCCTCTTTCACTTACCTGTGGGTCTGTCCATGGTTTGAAGAATCATACCTAGCTCCTCCATTTGTTTTTAAACCAGTCTGTTTCAATGCCAGGTCAGAAAAACAGTGGCARTGGTTATGGATAATGAAAAGACTAGCTTTTCCTAGTGAATGGTAAATCAGCAATATTATTTCTGATGTGGTTCAGCTAGCTCTGTGAAAGTTAAAGTATCATTTCTGTGTACTTGCATGTTTTAAAGTGAAGATAGCAGGGAGAAGAAGGGGGTTGGAGGAATTAAAAAAAAAAAAGAATAATGTAGTGGAGGTGTACAAATGATTTAGGGGGATAATAATCCAAAGTCAGATGATTCATTTCAGTTAACCGTAGTGATCACAGTCTAAATGGCTGCGGACAATGGAGATAGAAATTCCACTAAAGCATATCACTGTTTATTCATAATAGCAATACTTAGACTCATGTTATGACCAGCTGTAAAAGACATATAGAATAAATTCACCCTCACGCAGAGAGCCAGACACTTCTCCTCTGTCATGAGAACAGGCCATATTCCAGAACATGACCCAAAACAACACTTTCCCATGGAAATATCTATGGCTAGACTTCACCTTTAGTCCTGGGTCCCGCAAAACTTCACAAACTCAGTTTTTAATAACTCGATAAATAAAGCACATACATAAGCTTTTGTAAGAGTAAAATCTAACTGGGGGAAAGTCTGTGCACAAGACTTCCAGAAAAGTAAACTCAGAAACAGAGTCAGGAAATGTATTATCCCTCACTTTCTTCTGTTTCTCTACTGCACTTTCTTTGTTTTTCTCTTTTAGTAGAACAAATGGCAGTTAAAAAATGTGTGCTTAGATGCTCTATGATTCACCACAACAACAAAAGAAGAAAAGTAAAAGAAACATACYGTGGAAACAAGAATTTTGGAATAACAGATTTTTCTTAAGACATAACAATATCAGCTTTTCTTCAAGGCCTGCTGTGGGTACTAATGTTAACATCTCACTATCATCGTGTGGCAAAAAAGGGCTCTTCAGCTTTTTTCGTAACAGTTATAGAAATGAACGCTAATTTTGATCTGAAAGACAGAATATAGGAATATAGAAGAATAATAAGAATAAAGAGATTGATTCATTTACTAGTTTAGCCATCTATTTCYTCTGTAACCTTTGGCAGGTCAATGAATTAATCCTCGCCCTAAGCATACAATACAAACTTGCAACAGCCTTTTAAATGCTTTAGAAGAAAAGCTGCAGAAACGTATTTAAAAAAGGGGGAGGGATGTTCAGCCATTCTTCTTACCTTTCGTGAGAGGAATGGAAASCTGAAAGGAAATTAAAATTCATCAGTTATCATTTTGAAGTGAGGAGCTCCTAACATATGCTAAAACAATGCCGTTGTAGGATGAACGGGTCTGTGGAGACTGACTGCTCAAGGCTGGTGTGTACACAGACCTTCAGTAATCSTTTGCGTGAACAACCACATGGTGGTTACATAAGTGTTGTGAATAGTTTTGGAAATATTGAGGCTGCTATTGGGGAGAAAAAGCAACTCATTTGATGTTTCATTTTAAAGATGGGTGGGGGAGGGAGAATAGGAACAATAAGATTTTTTAAAAAACTTGCTGTGTAAACAGTTGCACAGATAAAGGTATGAGAGGTATAATAAGTAAAGATCGTATACTTTATAACTTACATGTGGATTTTCTCTCATTCTCTTCCCCTGTGAGGAAGAAGAAGAAAAAGCAGAAGAACAGGAATGTAAGTTTAATGGCTAGATAGGGTTTCAGCTGGAAATGAAGAAAGATTGAGGTTTGGGGCAAAGCTGACCTTTCAGAAGTCTGTTAAACAAGACAGTTGTGGAATACAAGCCCAGATGAAATGAAACCAGGAGAAAAGTTAACTCAAATTCCTGCAGCCAGCAAGATCTGTAGCTGAGGTTGGAAAAGAGTGACAAAGCTTCAGAAAAACTCACCTAAACCGTGGCCTAATGCCTGGTGGCTCATCTTCACCAGCTTCTCAGGCAGGAGAGGGAGAAGGTGCCCACAACTGTTTTGCTGATTTGTATTCCACTCTCCACCACCTCCTGCACTGAAAGTCATAGTTCACCATCTGCTTTATGTGTCTAGAAGAACATGCACTGATCAGACAACAGTAGCTGTTTGTACAAAACTGTTTGTGGGTCCATTGTGTTATGCACACATCCGTCATTTGATGGGGTGGAAACAGATCTCTTCCTACGCATCCATAAACTACAATATGGCATCCCAAGAGGAAGGCTGGACACAAGCTTAGGATGTGACTCAGTGGGTGCCATTCTCAGCAGGCATAAATCAACCTGATTTCATTGACAGTCCAGCAGCTAAGAGAATCTAGTCCTATATTTTCAGCTTTCTAAATTTCCAGACTGGTTACTTTTCAAATGAGAACACTCTCTGCAACTTGGCAAGAAGCAAAGTCACGTTTTATCTCTTTCAAGAAAACACACRCTTAAACAATTCCATTTTGTTACTGTTTTCTCAAAGTCCTCATTCTTTTGTAAAGAGAGAGAACACAGTGCAAACAGATAGACAGAGATAAATTATTAATTACCCAGCCCTTTGCTGTTTTGCTACAGGCGACTGTCAGTGTGCTTGCTCAATCCACTCCTGCCTTTTCCTTGGCAAAGCATGAGCTGCAGATTCCTAATGCCTCCAAGGCCAGGCAGAGGAGGAAGGTTGTACTGCAGACTTGGAGCCAATTAGTGGGCAAGAGCATCTGAAGTTCCCTATCGATGTTGGCACTGGAAGGACATAGGGGCTAGTGTGGGTAAGACATGACAAATTTGATACTCATGTCACTGTCACTTCTGGATTTTTTTTTTTTTTTTGGCTATGCTTCTAGTGCTAAACAAAAAGAGGGGAAGGAAGACCGCTTTAGCCATGAGGTGGAGTGGGATAGCCYGGCTTATGCCTGCACCTTTTAGGGCTATCCCACTCTTGTGGATTTGTCCTGGAGAGAGACAAAGCAGACCAAAGAAAGACTCTRGAGAATTGTCAATAGCACTTGAGGAGACAATATATGTTGCAGATTACTTAGCCCACTGTTAATCACAAGCTTTCAAAATTGTCCTGAGATTCCCAGCATTAGGGCTTGTTTTCCTGTGAGGTGCAGGACATAAGCAGTCAGGGGAATAGCAGAAATAGATAAGAATACTTCCTTCAGCATTCTCTCTGAGACACCTCTGTCATTCTGGGTGGAGGCAGATGGTAGTACTTGTAGTGATAAATAAAATGGGAGCAATGACCTTTCTCTGGTTGTGAGGCTAAATAGTACATCTTGATTGCATTCACACTACCTATTTGTTGTCCCTAGCACTCTTGTGTCCCATGTGTTAGCCCAAGGACAGATGCTTTTTTAATTTTTTTCTTTCATTTAAACACTCTGAAATAATGTGAGAGCTGTGTAGCAGCATGTTAGAGTAGAGTTTTCATAGCACAGCACTGAATAGCATGTATTGAATGCACTGGGGTATATGAAGGAGTAAAGTCTGCTATGATAATGCTAAAGACCTGCACATGGCAGAAAGAGCTAATTTAAAGCAGCCTCATTCATACTGAGTTTTACGAGTACTCTCTTGTGAGCTACTCAGAACTGTTTTCAAACTTGGCCTTGGTACAGCTAGTTGTAAAACTAGCTCGTCACTGCAGTGGCTTAAAGGACTTCAGAATGATGCTCCCATCCTGCTCAAATAACACAGGAGAGAACTAGGCTTGTCATATCTAAAAGAAACACCACCCTACCAAGAAGCCACTATGAACTAGTTCATAGGAGGTGTTGAAGGAGAGAAACTCCATGTGCWTTGCTCCTCCTGGGAAATGCATAACTTTTATTCTTCTCCTGAGAACAAACCTTCAGCCATCCTATGCAGCAGAGAAGATTTCACTCTAGGAAAGCAATGAAAAAAAGAAAGAGATGGACACTCTTTATCCTAGTGGTTAGAAAAAATATTAGGAAATAGGAGATCTCTGTTCAGTTTCTTCCTCAGCCTGAGGAGTTCAAACTGGCATTTCTTACCTGTTGACTGTTTGTGTGAACATTGGCTGCACAGTGATTTCAGCAGGATGGACAACCAGTGCCATCACCCAGACTAGCCTGACTGTTGTCTAAAAAGTATGTGTTTCAAAAGTATATCGCCTTTCATTTGCCATGTTTAAATTCTGGGTACCATAATTGCAGTTTGTGAGAGGTATATTCCAGCACGTTAGTGTCAGGGAAATTCTGAAAATACCTATGAGATCTTCATCAGAGAAATAATTATTCTGAGATTTCTGTTTGGGCTTAGACCAGGGATGGAAAAGGAACATCTCTATTTCAAAGGACATTATGAGGATAAACTATCCATAAATCAATAGAAAATCTGCTGGTTAAACTTGCAGTTGACACAAGTTTGATAAGGCAGAAGATGTGATGTAGAAATTAAATGTAGGAACAAGAAATCACATTACACTTGCAGAATTGGAGACTGACCAAAAGCAATAACTTGAAGGAAGACTTGGGAATTATGTTCAGATCACTGTGAGCTCTCAGTGTAATTCTGTGATCTGAAGGATTAAAACCATTATCACATATATGAACAGGGTATCCTTCAACTGTGGCTTCTATTCACATGGTAGTGATACTATAGAATATCTTGCCTGATTGTGGTGTCTGCTTCAAGATGCATGTGGAAACACTAGTGTTCAAAGACATCCCACTATAAATGATCCACAGATTTAACAGGTTAACAGGTGACCTTGCAACATGAAGCTAGACGAGCTTTAACTGTACAAAGAAAGAATTGGACCATGAAAGGAGGCTTCTTTTTAGTTTTTCCTGACAGAGACAAAACAGGATTCAGCACTTGAAAAATGAAATTGAACAAATTAAGACATAATCTCCTATTAGTGAATTTAATTAAAACATTGGAACATTTTATCCAATAATGTTGGTGTAATGGACGCACTGTTTGCTGGAGCCTTTCAGTTGAAATTGGGTATCTATCAGAAAACAGATGCTTTAATTCAGCTACAGTTTGTATGGATCTGGTGGCCTCTTCTGGCCCTGGAATGAATTAATGTAATTCTAGATCTGTGAATACTCTGCTCTTTTCTGAGATGGTCAAGGAGAGCAGAAAACCATACAAAGTTCTCAGTCTACTGATACTGCTTGCAGTTCACTGTTAAGGCTGTAATGAGAATCAAAGCTCATGCTTCAGGCCTTTAGCCAGTTGCCTTCATGATGAGGGAGTGTGAACATGGGCTGAGAAAAAGCTGGAAATTTAGGTTTTCAATAGAAAAAATAACTTCAGGCCGTTTACCTTGTCTATGCCTCCAAATTTCTATGTATTAACTATATATTTGTATTAAAGCTGTAACTAAATCTGTACTACAAGACTGTTACTATTAATATCAAAGGCCCAGAAAACTGGAGTGGTAAGGAACTTATGAACTCTTATTAGTGTGAAATGTGTTAAGTGTGTCAGACAGGAGAAAAAGCTAATTAATGGGCTATGTTGGGAAGGTCTAGTTAATGGGAAGTCAAATGCATAAAAGATAAGTCATCATCCTTTATTAGGAGCCAAAACKTTTCTTCCACCTTTAAATCTTGTCTAATTGAGACCTTCCAAGTGCCATTAAGAAGCTAGTTTGGTCTACTTTTAGAGGCTCCCAAAATAAGGAGACTTCTTCACATTTCTATTCTTTTAGCTATTAGAGTAGAACCTCAAAATCTACTTTATGAACAAACTTTCAGAAACAGATTGCACATTAATCTGAGGAAGAAAATAGGAGATGGAATTTAGTTAAACTCTCATATGTAAATCTCTTTACACCCACACACAAATATACATAAGTATCTAAATTTATGTATTTAGATATGTTATATATTTAGAAAGAAGTATACATATAAATACGCACACGCATACACTTTCTCCAATACTTCTATGTACTTCTTTCTTTCTGCTACTGAGCTGAATTATTAGTGCTGTGTTAATTCATCTGAACAATCTCATAGTAATCTAAGGTGATTGATCAAGGTGTGGAGTTGATAGGGTGTCAGCTGGTTAACTGGACTCTGATCTACTCACATCTAGCAAGCAACAAAAATCATTCTCCCTCCAAATTGTACCTTTTTTTTTCTTTGTTTTTCCCTTACCTTTCCCTCTTGCCCATTCCGAAGCATCAAGGACCATCTTTCTCAGATGTGCCTGGCTTATGCGTGCAGATAGGAACTAATCTGGGACTCTCATTTCTCTCTCCAGTAAGATCAGCAGGAACGTCAGGGCCTGAAAAGGAGTTATATTCAACCAGAGTATGGGACTTGTTAGGATTACTTGAGTAACTCTCCTCAAAGCCATTCTGGGCTGTGGGCATTGATGGCACAGCTCTTCCTCCTGTTTTCTCCTGAAGGACAYGGGGTAGTGCTCTGAGGCTAAGTGACTGGGCTCTGTATGGAAGTAAGTAGGTCCCTTCCAACCTTACTGATTCTGTGATTCTACGCAGTAGAAGATATTTGATGGCTTGCGACAGACACAGCTCAGGCAGCCAAACAGCCTTTTCGCAAAGTGACACCACTCATTCCACTGTACGATTAGCGTATTTTAGCAGTTGGTGATTTTTCTGACGTTTAAAAATCACTTTTGTTTCTTTTTTATTTCACTCGTCATGACACCGGTTTCTCCCTTGCTCTTACTCTAATAAGCGCCCCTAATCTTCAGGTATATGAAACTAAAGAATAGGAAAATTATATGAAAAGGTCAGGTGTTTAAAATTTGCCTTACCATGAGTCACATCTTCATTTTAAAAACACACATTTCTCACCAAATTCATCACTCTCAAAGAGAATAAAACTCTGACCAACTGGGAATATACTGTTTTTCCCTGTTCTTAAAATACTATAAACAGAGCTGGCTTAGTCTTTCTGCCAGGGTTGGCTAGAGCTGAGGGGAAGAAGGTCCAGGAACATTTCCAATGTGCTTGCTGAGCCAGCCAGTGAGGAAAATGCCTGCTCMTTCCATCTTCTGGAAGAGAATAAGTTGAATTGCTGCTAAAATATGAAGAATGAAGTAAATACGATTTTTGGCTCTATTTCTTTTCCCTGCTCTTCTACAACTTTTCTATGGGTCTCAATGGCTGAATGGACTTAAGCTCACGTGTTTTGCTTAATCAGCAGCCAGGGTGATGTGGAGACAATCCACACAACCTCTGAGAGCTCTGAGCACGCAGCAGCAGGCTCAGATTTGACAAGTGAATTTTTTAATTTACTTCTTCCTGCAGCTGTTGGGGAGATTTTAATYTCTGGGTTTATGACACTGCTCCTGAGCCCAGAATTCACATGGAAGTTCAAAAAAAAAATCAATGAATGAATTTAGTATCTCACARAAAATACATACAAAAGAACACTTGAAGGTAGAAGTAAGATATAGCTCTGCCTTTCATTGTTGTATAAGCTCAGGTGGGTTACTCTGCCCCCAATTMCTCTGTTTTTATTTCATCTTTTATGTTTGTTCCAGTTCAAATTCCCTTAGGACAAAAACTATCTTTCTTGTTATGGTCATACTGTTCCTTGCACAACAGTAGCTTACTCTCAACATATATACTCTACACTTAGTAATATAAATAAAAAATTAAGTGACCATACTATTAACATATTCTGCTTTATGTCAGGTTAAAGTGTGTTGTTTGTTGAGTCAAGTACTGTATTTTTCTTATAAAAGCTTTGTTATTTCAGAATCACTAATGATTATAGCTTAAATGACTAATCTTCTCTGTGCTTCTTTCTGTCCTCTGATGAGCTTTTCTGAGGAAAATAACCCMCTGTCCCTACCCCCTAGCGGCAGTTATGTACCATCAAGAACAACATGCTTTTTGTTATAAGCAAGTACAGCTAGGTTTGGATAGTCTTTTAAGTATTTATATCACACAGGAATTAAAGAGGCTACTTTGGAGGTGATCCTGTTAGGACATGCCAGGGCACGCCTCCCCTAGGCAAAGGATAAAAGTGTGCACATTTATGCACTACGCCAGGTAAGCCAGCTCTAGAAACAGAAGAGAAACAACCAGGTAAGCATGGTCCTATGTCTAGTTTAGTGTTGCCGACAGACCAGGGTAGGCGTTCTGATGAATTCATTCCGCCCTGTTTGCAGGGTCCAACCAGATATCTCTACTAAGCACCGTGCAATATTACGTGGATGTTCCAGCTAGTCCAGCCATCTTGCATGCTGCACAGTACAGACACATCCAGAATGCAGCTCTAAAGATTGTGTGGTCTCATCGTTGAATCACAAACCATTTATCTGGGTAGTTCAGGAAGGAAAATGTTCATCAATTGCTAGATTACTCAGCTRTTTAAATACATGATAGGATCTTCTTAACTTGCTTTGAAGCATCAGGCATGAAAAAATGCGAAAAGCTGATTAATAGGTGAGAGAGATAGTGAAGTCATACTTCAAAAATACCTAGGTAGTGGTTTTGGAGATAGAAATGCTTCAAACTCCTCAGATTTCAAACATAGCTGCTCCTGGAATTACGAATTTCRTGTTCGAATAAAAGAAATCAGGTGGAAAAGACATAATCACATTTTCCTACTAGCAGGCATCCCATGCTAAATAAGAATACTGACTACAAGACGACAAGGGTCATAAATTAGACCTGATAGAACACTATACGTAATGTGTGGAGTATGGAATATTGTGTGGAGTRTATTTATTGGAGTTGGCCTGACAAAAGCCAGGTAAAAAAAGAACAAAAGATCTCATTATTTTTGCCACATTTTGGAAGGCATGTGTCTCACTAAATGTAAATATCTGTAGTGAAAATGTTTACATCTGAACTAGTCACTCTCAACTAGGTGGAAAATATCAACTTCTTGAGCAGAATATAGCTAGTGCAGAAGAAGATATTTAAACCAGTTCACATGATTCGCTATAGACAAGTCTATTTTATTTGTTCTTGGATTAGAAAAAGCAGCTGAGGATAATTAACTTGGGTGCAAACTTTTATCTGCCTTGTGAAAGTTTAATGTTAGGAGGGGTAAATCTTATTAGCTGATTTATTATCATCTGATTTTCATGAGTGTGGCTCCATAGCTATCTATATTAGCAGAATATAATAGTGATAAAGGTGAGAGAAGAATAAGATTAACGATTCCTTAGATGAAAAGAAATATTCCTGTTTACACTTTCCTTTTATTGAGCGAGGATGGGGTGGAGGCTGTGAGAAGGTGCATGGAAGATGTACATACTGCGTTTATAGTAAGTGGCATGCAGCAGTTGCTAAAATACATAGAAGAAGGTGGAGTAGGGACTTTACTGGGATGAGATTGCACATGGTGTTCCCACAGCTGCTCATGTTGTTTTCTAAAGCCTCATCTACTTTCCATTACCTCAGTAAAAACTAGCTCAGGTATTCACCAGTACACACACTCAAGGTTGTGTCCATTTAATTTAGTTTCATTTTAAAATTTACAGATATTATGTTCAAAAGAGCCATTCAGGCAGCCAGATGCTGGAGACCACAGGTCAGACTCAGTTCTCTCTAGCTCACAGTGCATAAATAATGGTAAAAGATGCAAAAATAGAGTTCATTCTTCTACTGACAATGTGTTAACCAAAGACAGTTCCAGCTACTTCATTTGAGCCCCATTGCTATAGTGTCCAAGTACCTCCCAGCAATTCATGCTTGAGGACTACTTTGAAATATAAGGCACAGAGGCCTGATTCACCCCATTTAAGTTTCAGTGTTTAAACTCGTCACACAGTCACACTAACCTCTGCTGTCAACAGAAAGGATGGGGCATCTCTGCAGGACAGTTCCAAACATCTGGGATATAAGCACCTTCTATAAGCTCCATCAGCTCTGCAAGATATCCAGTTTTTGCTTCAGTGTCTAACTTATGTAGGATGAATTTGGACCAGCAACAGTAGTGGAATCAGCACAAATACTAAAATCGTTGCATAATCTAAATTAAAAGCAAAATTCCCCAGATAAAACATCAGTGCTTGGACTACAAGGCTATCTACCTTCCTACTAGTTTGTTTTCTTTATTGGTATACAATGTTATCAGACACAATTAGTTCTCTTATTAAAATTAATAGGCCCTGTACACGTGAGTACAGGGGTTAAGTATCTTAAAATCTTTTAATGAACTGCATTAAAATTTGTATGAACAGAATTAGATTGATCAGTGGCAAGATATCCATTTTTGAACAGCTGAAATCAGTAGCATACTGAAAGAGAAATGCCTGAATCTGATCCTGGGCTTCTAATGATTCAAAAAGATAAGTAAATTTATTTTTTTTCCCACATACAATATTAATGGTATTTTGGCTGGACACCTTTCACTTTTTGAAATCTTCAGTTCTAAAAAATCCATAAAAGCAGAAAGGCATTTTCCTCCTGCATGTAGTTAATAAATTCTGTGCCATCCTCACCCTTGCCAACCAAGTTACCGTTGCCTACCTGAGAAAATACTTTCCTTTCTGTGAGTACYGAAGATGAAAATCTGAGACTATCAAACACTTCTCAGGCTGTGGGGCTGATTGTAGAAATAGAGACCTAATCAGTCAATCTTTATTTTATCAATATTCTTCAGTCTGTCAGAAGAGGAAATTTAATACTTTAAATACTTCATACTTTAGTCCTTCAGAAGGGCTAAGTAAGGTGCTGAGTGGGACACAGTCAGGGCAACTGATAGGCAACATCTGATAAAAAGCTTYAAGTGGAATACACTACCTGAATCTGCTGCATATACTGTGATACTCCAGGAGAAAAAATCATCTGGCAGTCTTCTATGTTTACAACTAAAGGTCATACATACTCTTTCTCCCAACTTWGTCAGTGTGACAGCCTGCTACATTTCAGATGTAGCCTGATGTATGCTTCCAGCTGACATGAACCAGAACAACGATCAGAAGAAGCGGTCTGGCCCTGCTCTCATTCCAGCTGCTCATTCCTGCTCCCCACCATTCTTCATCTTGTGTTGGCACATGTGTTTGAGTGGCCATTCAGTGGAAAAGACCAGGGGACTGATCAGACTGAAAAGTAACCTGTCCATCAAAAGAAAGGTTAACTTTCAGTCTTGCATAACTCAATTCTAGAAATGTCCCAACCTTGTCTATGCTGCAGTAGCTTCCTTTTCAGTGTAGAGATAAGATATGCCATGATTCTTTTTTCCTTAAGACATATATACATTTAGAAAGATGGATTGAAACTCAAGGTGACATTGTCCCCATCATGTCATTTGCTATGTTGCTCGCTGTTGCAGTACTATTATTGCTGTTTCTTAACATGTCAGATATTTGTTACTTCACTCCTGAGTGTAATACTTGATTTCTTACAGGGTACTTTTTACCCCTCTGAAAAGCAGATCTGAGAATGAGAAACATTGATTATTTGTGTATTTCTGGTCTCAGCTTCAAATTAGCTGCCAGGCTTTGCATAACAAGACACAAATTATTCATGTGAGAAAACCAAGAAGTGATTTATTATCACGTCTGATTTCCAGCGAAGAACTTTCTTCAGATCACCCAGCATGGAGGCTTTCCTATTTTAAATAAGATAAATTACAATTGACATTGGAATTCAAAACATTGCTCCAACCTTGCTAAATCTTTTGGTCATATAGAAACTGAGCCCATGAATTACATTGACACCAACGTTCATTAACAGTGTTTCTGAGCCCAGCTTGAAAAGTCTGAAATCTTTTGCACAGACTCAGCCCTGTATCAAGAAATTTTGCTTGCTCCCTCCTACTGCACCATTACAGCACTTTCATTGCTTTGGAAAGACAACAATGGTCTTTGCTCCCTATTATTGAGATGATGGCTGCAGAGAGCTGGGAACTATTCTGAGGAGATAATTCATTTTTTACTGCTTTGTAGAAATAAATGTCACAGGAAAGATTATGCTTTGGAATATGTATCTATCCAGAGGATGCGAACCTCTCCCTAACTTTGCACCGTCTCTATGGGCTAACTGGACCCTGGGACAGGCACATAGGAAGAAGTATACTATTCTTTTGACCACATCCTCATTTTGGCTAGCAGGAAGCACAATTGCTAACTCAGAGCTGCAGAATGGGCACATTCAGGGGGGRACATCATAATTTATTGCTGATATAAGGCAAGAAAGAGGTTAATGAAATACCTATGCTTTTTTTGTATGTCTCTTGGTTCTAAGAAAGATGATAACAGAAGGTTTCTTTAGGGGTATAGGAGTTACTCTCAATTATAACAAATGTTAAGGAGCACTCTTTAAAACAAATGAAGTTAGATTAAATCTCTTGAATGTCAAGCCTTGTACAGGAGCAGAAATGAAAGCTCTAAAGTAGTTCAGAAGAAAGTGAAGAAGCACAGAAAGAGAAACATATGGGGATGAAAGACTTGTGAGATAGATAGAATTTTTCTCTCCAGTGATATCCCTCAATACTCTCACCTCTTCCAACTATCTTGATCTCTGCCGTGACAGACCTTCACGTGTTCCTTCTTTGAAAGCATGAGTAGAAAAAAAGGGCTTGATCATGTTTATCCTCATTTAGTGTCTCCACTTCTTGCTATGGATCCATGGGACAGCTTGCTCATGGATAAACTGATGCCCTCGATGTTTTATAGGTTGGTAGAAAACCAATGGTTAAAACCTTTGACTCTTGAGGAAACTTCTCCAAGTTTAACTATGTCTATGAGATAGGGAAGGATAGAAATTAGGATGTGAAAAATTTGGTGGGTTCACATTCTTCAAATTTATGATGTCAGCTCAGATAGCACATTTGCAATGCATTATGCTTAAGAAAAGGGTCATTTCCAGGAAGCAGTCACCAAGTTTCTTAATATGAAATCATGAACACTGTTACAGGGATTTTTTTAGCAATGTTTGCCAAGCCCCACTGTTTGGCAGTGAGATTTCAAAATCAGTCTCAGGACTAAGTCAGAATTTATATTTACTAAAATCAAAATTTAAATATAGGTAACTGCTACATGAGTACCTAAATGTCCATATGGCACTTAAAACCTTTTCAAAGCTTTGGAGCAAGGTCAGGAAGATAGGRTTGCCATTAACTTTTATACTGTTTGGACAAAAAAAGAAGAGGTCTAAGCATGGCCTAAAATGAATAAGAAAGTTGATATTAACTGTAATGAAAAGTGGATTTAAGCTATGCGTTCTCTTATAGTAGAGCCTGGATTTAGTTATGAGATGCTGTGGAAAATAGCACATAAACCAACCTAATATTATGGGGCTAGGAGAATGTAGATATAGCCATCTTCTTACAGGATTTATATATCATCTTTCTCCCCTTTTCTGCTCTTACCCCTCTGGAAACATTGGTTCTTACATACCATAAAATCTTCTGTGCAGGGCTATCTTCCTACTCGCATCTGCCTACGTAGTACATGGCACATTTTATGAAATATCATAACCTGAGCACTAGAAGATAATAATTTCTGGAATGATAATAGCATTTCAATTAGGTTTTAAATTTCTTTGAAATCCTTAAAACGACAATATGTTCTATAAAGGAAAAAAATAGTATCTGTCAAATTGGTTTGAGATCCAGGCCATAAAGGCACACAGAGTCTGATACAGAGCCCCACTCAAATCTCTGAGTGCAAAACACCTAAACAGAACCTTGGAGATTAAATAGTTTTTGTGATTTCTGGCTGTAGGAGCTGTTTGATCCTGCTTGTATGGCCCATGGCCTCATTAAACTACACGTTGTACAAGTACACAGTGAAGATTAATTCCTGTTCCCAAGGGCTTCCATGTTAAGTGCAAGAAAATCAGACAAGGAGTGACCTAGATGAAGGGACAGAGTGCCTCCTCACCAAGTTTGCTGATGATCTCAAGCTGGGAGGAGTGACTGACACACCTGAGGACTGTGCTGCCATTCAGAGAGACCTGGACAGGCTGGAGAACTGGGCGGAGAGGAACCTCATGAGGTTCAACAAGGGCAAGTGCAGAGTCCTGCCCCTAGGGAAAAATAACCCCAGGCACCAGGACAAGCTGGGGGCTGACCTTGTGGAGGGCAGCTCTGCAGAGAAGGACCTGGGAGTGCTGGGGGATGACAAGCTGACCATGAGGCAGCAATGTGYCMTTGTGGCCAAGAAGGCCAATGGTMCCCTGGGTGCATTGGGAGGAGTGCTGCCAGCAGATCAAGGGAAGTGATCCTGTTCCTCTACTCAGCCTTGCTGAGGCCTCATCTCGAGTCCTGTGTCCAGTTCTGGGCTCCCCAGGACAAGACACACAGAGAGCTACTGGAGAGAGTCCAGCGCAGGGCTACGAGGATGATCAGAGATCTGGAGCACCTGCCCTATGTAGAACGGCTGCGAGAGCTGGGCCTGGATGCAACACCGTCTAAGATGCTCTAGATGGCCCTACCTGAGCAGGGGGGGTTGGACTATAGGATCTCCAGAGGTCCCTTCCAACCTTACCAATTGTGTGAGTTAAATAAGCTCCAGTCAGCACCAAACTGGCCAGTCTCAAGGGGCACTGGTTTGAAATGTTTTCTAGAATGATACAGACACTCTCTTCTTTGAAAGACTGTTTTATCTGGAGTTATCAGGCATGGACATCCCCATTCAGAGACATTAGTTGCATTTTATACAAAATTTATCTACACATGAAGAAAGATAACATGGAAAATAAGGATGAGCTGATGCAAGTATTAAAAATCCAAATGAATGAGTGAAGATTATTACTGTTTTCAGACAACTCTAGAACTTCACTGAGATCTGGTCTGTCTGTGATACTTCTATCTCCAGTTAAAACTCTTGATTCATTTTCAATTTGGAAAAAATGTTTAGAGTTCGTAAGTGGCAATATTTAATCACAGAATCAGTAAGGTTGGAAGGAACCTCTGGAGATCATCTAGTCCAACCTCCCTGCTCTGCAGGGTCACCTAGAGCATGTTAGACAGGGTTGCATCCAGGCGCACCTTGAAGATCTCCAGAGAAGGAGACTCCACAACCTCTCTGGGCAACCTGGTCCAGTGCTCCGTCACTCTCACAGGGAAGAAATTCCCCCGCACGSTCAGGCRGAACTTCCTGTGCTTCAATTTCTGCCCATTGCCTCTTGTCCTGTCACATGGGACAATTGAAAAGAGTTTTTCCCCGTCCCCTTGACACCCTCCCTTCAGGTACTTGTACACATTGATAAGATCCCCCCTCAGGTTTCTCTTCCCCAGGCTGAACAGGCCCAGCTCTCGCAGCCGTTCTACATAGGGCAGGTGCTGCAACCCTCTGTTCATTCTTGGAGCCCTTGTTGAACCTCCTGAGGTTCCTCTCTGCCCAATATCAACCTGATGAAGCTGCAAAAATATCAATAATCCCTGACTCTTTCACCTGATTTCTAGAATAGAGTTTCTAGYGCTTCTATGAGTGCATTTTATGTGGTAATTTGAAGGAGAGAGGTTGCAGATAGGAACTGGAGAAGATTAAGACTACTTTTCCTTCAGAGTCAAGAATGAACTATGCTGATAAAATGACCAGAGTTTTGTCACATTATGCACCTAAAGTCTCAAACGTAAGATGACAGGAATGGACTATTCATCCTTGTTTGTTTTAAGCAACTAGCTTGGGTGTTCCCTTTAAAGTCAACATTGAAAGGGAAGTATGCTAGGTACTGTTTAACTCGCATGCTCTGAATTGCCTTCCCCAGGTGTCTACCTCTTTCTCCTGAATATATTAGGATTCTAGACTTCAAACTCAGCGTCTCAGTCTGCCACTGAAAATTTAGTCTGATATTACTGTTTTATAGACTTGAATGAAATCACTAGGCTCATCCAACTGGTAAAAGTTAAGCAGGTGCAGAAATGATGGCAGAATTAGGAGAATGGTGTTCTACTTCATGTTTTCAAGGGTTGCTGTTTTCTTACAAAGTGTCAACACACCTCAAAAAAGTAATATGTTTGAAAATGCTTGAAATACTTTTTACTACAGGAACAATATTTATAATTGAACTGCTGACTGACTTTGAATGAGGGATCAAGTAAAGAGGCCATGATGATCACAGACCATTTCAGAGAGAACACATCCAAACACGTTCACACAGTGATGTTGCTCTATTTAATTCCTCAAATCTCAGAAATTATGAAAATTAAACAAATAAAAATCTTAGATGGCAAGTAGATCATTGTTCTTTTCTGCTCCACAGGGAACTACTGTGAACATCTGCAAGACACTACCCCCCACCAAGCAGAACAAAGCAGGTAATTATGAGAATACATATGAGGATAATTATACCAAACACAATTTCAGAAACACAAAAGGAGAAAATACAAGAAGGCTTGACAGAGCTGAAGTGCAAGATACCATTGTCCATGAGGAAGATTACAGAGTTCCTATACATTTTATGGAGTTATGTATGAGTTGCACCAATAGAATAGCATGGGATTTGGCCCGAAGACGGTCCTATTAAAGGTATAGACATTGAAGAAGATGTCTGATGAGAAATCCATAAAAAGAGACTACAAATTTGAACTCTCTGAGAAAGGTCTTTTGTCTTTTTCTGGAGAAAAAAACACTGGAAATGATAGAATCACAGAATCGGTAAGGTTGGAAGAGACCTCTGGAGATCATCTAGTCCAACGCTGCTGCTCAAGCAGGGTCACCTAGAGTATCTTAGACAGGGTTGCATCCAGGCAGGCTTAGAAGATCTCCAGAGAAAGAGACTCCACAACCTCTCTGGGAAACCTGTGCCAGTGCTCTGTCACTCTCACAGGGAAGAAATTCCCCCTCACRKTCAGGCAGAACTTCCTGTGGTTCAGTKTTTGCCCATTGCCTCATGTCCTGTCACATGGGACAACTGAAAAGAGTTTGTCCCCATCCCCGTGACATCCTCCCTTCAGGTACTTATACACATTGATAAGATCCCCCCRCAGTCTTCTCTTCCTAGGCTAAACAGACCCAGCTCTACACTGGTTCATGGAGTTATTTTCCCCTAGGTGTAGGACCCTGGGCTTGCCCTTGTTGAACCTCAGGAGGTTCCTCTCTGCCCAGCTCTCCAGCCTGTCCAAGTCTCTCTGAATGGCAGCACAGCCCTCTGATGTATCAGCCACTCCTCTCAGGTTGGGATCATCAGCAAACTTGCTGAGGAGGCACTCTGTCCCCTCATCCAGGTCACTGATGAAGAGGCTGAACAGGATGGGACCCAGKMCTGAGCCCTGGGGGATGCCACTAGCCACAGGCTTCCAACTAGAMTCCACRCCACTGATGACAACCCTGTGAGCTCTGCCTTTCAGAAAGTTCTCAATCCACCTTAGTTTACACAGTTTTTCTTGATTGTGAAACTTAATAAAAGATATTCCTTTATTGCTGAATTACAATTACAAAGTACAATGCAATGTCGAAACAGTTTGGGTCTCTGTTTCGAATGCATCTGAGCAAGGTAACAGCAGAAAGMTGCTGATAGAATGCAGTTGACATCTGAAGCCTTTTGAAGGTCGCTGTGATATGAATGCCTCAGCCTACTATACAGAAGAGGAGTACTGTTACAGTTTCAGCATAACCAGACACCCACGAGGTCCTGTGCATCACTGAGAATTGGCAGGTTTCATGAACTTTCTGAGGAGACATTGTGTACCCTATAAGAGAAGACTTTAAAGTCACTAAACATATCTGAGAAGGAAGAACCTCTGTCTCCCTGGATGATCATCCTGACATCCTCCTTCATATGAATGTTAAGTGTTGGAAAAATCAACTTCAGGGCACACAAAAGCAAATAATACTGAACTAAAGAAAATGAATAAAAAATGATATGTTATCAAGAGTGGCCAAGGGAGTAGTCTTGGGTTAAGAGACTGTTGCTCCCCCAGGTACAGGTGAGCTGACTAATCTAATGATTCTTCAGTAAAAAGATATTGTAAGCAGAGCTGCTTGAAATTCCCTGCTAAATCCCCATAATCATAAAATATTGACTTCCTGAAATTAGTATTTCATTCGGGAATATAAATGTCTGTGTGAGGAAAAGATAGAGTTTCTCAACAAAAACATAAGTCACTCCAGAATTTAAAAAGGAATCTGAGAAGTAAGGGTCTTCAAAATGGCCATGTATGAGATTAAARTAGAAATTGGAATAATCTGGCTGAGAAAGCAAAGATTTCACCTACTTCTCTCTTGCTTCTAGTGGCTGTTCTTACATTGATTCTTAGAAGAGGCAGAAGAGTGTGTCTCAGTCTCTGGTTTCACTTGAAAAAGTGAGTGAAAAAATGTTTTCCACAATGTGGAATAATCATTTTGAAACATGAAAACACTCCTCATTGGATCAGAAAAATATTTACCACTTGTGCTGTATAGTAATACTGTCTTTCCTTCCCGGTAATCTTAAGAATCATTGTTCTGAAAATTGCAGTATATACAGTTGTGTATACACCACATTTCAAGCACAGGCTCGAGCCTATATTTGACCTTAAACTTGCCCCATACCTAAACTTGTCCCATACCTCCAATTCATAGATATAGGCAGCTATTCAGGCATGAGCTAGAAGTTACCTTCTGTGTTCATTGGAGTAGAAACCTTGGACACAAGCTACTCTTTAGTGAGGGCACAACCCTGTACTTACCCATAGCATGAAAAGGTTGCTGCTATTTGTTTCACCTACCCATACGATAATTTCATGCGACTGTGCAGTTCTTTCTACAAAAATATTGGCACAGGCTACCACAAGGATAGCTGGGATTTTTAAGCCATCTAATTTGTGCTGCCTTGTAGTAAATGTGGATGCAGCAACTATAGCATGCTCTCTGACATAACCAGTTCATTAACGGTGTGCTCACGTGGTAAATAGACCACAGAAGTACACTAGACAGCATAATACTTTCAAAGTTAGACAAATCTTGAAAGGTTGCATAGAATTAGACCCCTCATCTGTGTTTTTAAGCTCGTAAAATAAGCTTGAATTTCAAATGGATTAACTTCTTCTCCAAATTGTTGACAGAAATAGAATGCTTCCTGCATGCCACCTTTTTCTGCCAAGTTTCTTAGTATTCTAGAGGACATTAAAATATTTTAAAGATACATCTTCTAGGTGTTACTTAGGATATGGAAAGTAACTTTTCTAATCACCTTGAGGAGAAGGATGCTGAAATGAACCCATTTCTACCTGCTCTGACTCCTGTCCTAGTCTCCTGAATGTCACATTTCTGTATCTAAAAATCATAGACTGAAGATCATCTGACAAGCAGGCATATGCTTTTGTGTTTGGTAACTGCAGTGGATTATGTTTCAGCTACAGGCAAGATCACTTTCATTTATTTCTGAAGTTTTAATCTTGCGAGGGGAGAAAAATGGCATTATTATGTAATACACTTCTCACTGTGACTAGTAGGAAAAGGGAATTAAAAACTCCAGAACAATCTTTCATTTACAAAGTTCTTGCTTGTGTTTCTGATTAACACATTAGTGCTAATTAAGTAACCAATTCAGCATGATGCATGGGAAATTAGCAGAATAATTCTAATCATTAGAATCAACATATTGGACTGAAAGTATATCTCAGTGTATGTGGATGCTTAACAYGTTAGTGGAACATTATCAAAAAATCTAAGGAATATATTTACAAAATTAAAACTATATGTAGCAAAACTCCTTTGTTTGAATAAATGCACTTTGCACACATGTTAAAAAAATTATACTGAAGACTTATGACATACCGTGCAGAATAAAGCAATCATTTATAAAAATCATCTTAGAAAAACAACACGTACAATGGCTCCTAATTTATTCCAAGGTAATTTAAACCATATGGCCCATATTACTATATTAATGTACTCTGTCTGTAAAACATACTTGCTTAAGTGTATGTTATATATATAGCATTCACTAGAGGAAAAATCTTTAAGCAACAATGAGCAATCTCAAAAAACTTCAAAATAGGTACAATCTTAAAAAAAAAAAATACAGTGCCCTTCCACTGAAGGTAAGTATGTGGCTTATAATGGAAACGGCATCAAAATGTCTTTTCATCATGCTGGAAACTCAGATCTGCACCTGAAATTTAAAACTCAGTTACTTCTCAGCTGCAGGACATGAAACACTTCACGTAACATCTACAAAGTATGTGAGAATGGCAAATAATGTAAACCAGACTAATGAGTTCTAGTGATTTGTTATAGGGCAATTTAAGAAGTTACCATCCCCAGCCGTCTGCTCTGCCCTTCTGCCAGAACTTACTGCCCCTAACTGAGTTGGCAAAATAAGTGGTGTGTTTACTTCTTAGCCAAAATCATTTCTGGCAACCTCAAACTGCTATCAGTTTCAATTTTTCTAATGACACTTGTTGAAACTATAGTATCTGRGGGCTTTGATTCATGATCCCTTTTGCATTTAACAGGGGAGACTAGCAGTGTGGGTAAAGTGGGTCACCACTTCTAGCTGTGGAGATAAACTGTTCTGCTCATAAATAAGAGTCCTCAGGAGAAGCGAATGCAAATATGATAATTGGGAATTGCCTCATAAATTTTAGTGTAGTAGATTGCCACCATCTTTCCGTGAATCCAACTTACCAGCAAATTGTGTTGTGATGACTGGAGCGTACTGACGTCTAGAGTAGGCGATGTGCTAGAATAAGATTTTCCAGTGCTYATAACACTACATTAATTTTACAGATCTCCTCCATCAGAAGTTTTCTCAGGCAAGTCACTTTGTGATCTGGAAATTCCCCTTTGGTGCTTAAAATGGGATTTAATGGGCAACCAAATTCAAAGAAATGATTGCCAGTGCTCTGAATGGGCCAGCAACTCCCTGTGCATTGGGTACTAGTGTCAGTAGGGATTAGCAGTGGCAACAGGGCCAGGTGATTGCTCAGGAGCTGGGGTCAGGAGGGCCTATGGCCAGGCTAGGGTAAGGTGTTGTAGGACTAGAGCCCAGCATCAGCATGGCATTGTGGGGCAGGGACTGACAGCCCTACACTGGGCTGAAATGGGGCTGAACAGGGTTGGAGACACCCCAGAGGAGCCTGGACAAGGCCATTATGGCCCGTTAATGCCCTCAGACCTTAACAGTGATCYGAGCGGTCTATGCTCCATGGACATTAAAATTTCATCCTTGATTTTCCTTATCAGATAAAGAACTATTTCCACACACATCTAGAAGCAGCACAGACTAGGAAACATTCCCTGTTATGCTTGTCTGAGATTGTTAGATGAATTGGGGGAAAATACTGAAATTTCTAGTGCAGACCTGTGCTCTTAGTTGTGATCTGAACATGCCTAGGAAATTCTGACATCGTGGACTCCAAGCTGCACCATGGTAATCTCATTCAAAATGAAGCCTGAGGAAGAGTTATTCTTCTGCATAAAAGGCATCTGATTAGACTACTCACAAAGTGGGAGACACCAATCGGTTCTCATTCCTCCTTCTTGGAAGAAGATTTCATGAAATTCAAGCTGCCTATCYCATTGAAGTACTTGAAGCAGGGGGCCACAAAGC
Source organism: Rhea americana (assembly GCF_003343005.1). NCBI lineage: Eukaryota > Metazoa > Chordata > Aves > Rheiformes > Rheidae > Rhea > Rhea americana. The sequence continues at coordinate 952,632 of NW_028186402.1, forward strand.
AGGTTGTAAGCAGACACTGGACACTTTTCTGAAAGCTATGCCCAACCACTACAGTCTTTGGACCAGAAGGATGGGGGAAAAAAAAGAAAAAAAGTAAAAAAGAAAATATAATTCAGAAGGATTTGAGAGTATATGTTCTGATTTCCATTTCTTTRTCAGTTAAGGGATTTGGCCTATAGAAGGGCATCAGGATGTTTGTTGCCCACAGACAGAGTGACAAGCAACTCACTTGRTTTCAGGAGTACCTGGCACTCAATACAGGTGCCTTTCAGCTACTCCTTCAAAGAGGAAACATAGAAGTCAAATGTAGTTATTCTGAGTCTTCTGGGTCCATGCATGGAGGTATGGATTCACCCCACTGAACGCTAGGCATAGTAGTGAGGAAATTTAAGACAGCAGCYTAACTGACCTCTAGAGGGTCATTCAAATGTTCAGCCAGATGAAACCTATCTTACTCTGTTGACAACAAAAAACAGCAAAGATAAATAGGCTTCTGAATTAGGCACTTCAAGTACCTAATGAAAATTAAGATGAATCTGAATMCTAATCTTTAGATACTGAAATGCGTAAATTAGAAGTACTTAATGAGGTGTTCTGATCTCCCCTTTTGCCTTCCAATGTCTCAGTTTTTCAACTGTAAAATAGAGATAATGCTATCCTGTCTTGCAAAAAAATGTTGAAGTTAATTCACGACTTTGAAGACCAAGGACCATATAGTTTTAACTCACTTGGATAAGGGAAGCGGGCACAGCTCTCTAGAAGATAAGTGAGTAGCTCTGAGAAAGAAAAGATAAACCTTCAAGAGAAGCATTGGGATGAACATTGATCTCTTACTGTTAATCTCTTTGTTAGAGAAGCCAGACATCAGCCAGAACTGGGAGTTTTGATTTTTCTTAGTGTATGAACTATTTTCCAGGGCAAGCTGAAAAACACATCTGCTCATTCTGAATCAGGAAGTTTTAGCTCAGATACACATTTCTAACACTTCCATGCTAACTGCAGCATTATTTTTTGAGCTTGATTATGTGGAACTGTTTTCACTGATACGTGTGCTCTTTTTTTTATACCCTAATAATTCCGTCTTCCYCTCTCTCTCTTTGGACAACAGATGACTTTCTTCATTGTTTTCTCTTACAAAATATTCTTGATCAAATTAGTCAGTGGGGTAATTTGAAATCACACCCAGTTTCCACAGATATGTTCTCACAACACCTCTTATAGCTACAAGACATTGTGTCCACGAGTGGACAATAGCTGAGGTGGCRCTGGGAGAGTCTGGCTATGATGATACAATTTATTCTACTGCAGTCATTCCCATCCATTTAGACAAAATAATTAGTCACTGCAAGATGAAGTCTTGACTAGCTTCTTCAGAAGTTTTTTGTCTCACCAGTATGTGTGGTTAGTGTTCATCTAACTTGACTGTTAGTATCAAAACATTAGATGTCCAGTCTGAGCTAGTCATCTGTTATTCGACAGTCAATGAAGAAAGAAGGTGTATTTATCTTAGCTACACATCTTAGAATGGGATGAACACTAGAGGTGTTTGTCTTTCCTAACTGATTATATAGGGAGCCTGTACCAGCTGTGGTAGGTGACATGGATTCCTCCCTATGTTTAGATACTGAATGCTAGGTCTGAGTTGAATGAGGAAAGACATCATGTTTACAGCTAGAAGATTTTCAAAGTATTTCTTATAAAATATCAGAGAATATATATATGCCAGGGAGACAAAACGCTTTACATCATGTGTCAGTGAATAGTTAATTTTACTGAGATTTCCCTGATTTGATTTTCATTTTAGAAATTTTGCTTGCAATGGAAGGGCAGGGCTACAATGTGAGACAATATTATACTTGGATCTTTTTAATTAAATGGCTCATTCCATAAAACACAAACACTTTACATAGAAATAAGTTAATTTAGTACACCTAATTAAGCATTATATATTGGACCACGCATCAGTGGTTTGAGTTATATCAATGGACCATTTCATTTATTGAGGCTGACAGTCCAAGTTCTTAAATATAATGATAAATGACTTCCCTTCAAGGGAATGATACTTCACCTTGGCAGTTCCCTGTCTTTTTTAATGCTTTAGAGACAGCTAGCAATGAGCAGTTTGTGAGCCTCCTAAACAAGCACTCTTCCATTTGGTTAGTTTCTATAGTCTATCTCCCACATCAAAGTCTTCAGGGTTGTCTGGAGGTGACCATACCTACCCTTAGAGTTTAATTTTTACAGTAAGAGGAGCTTATAWTCAGGAGCACATTTGTATACCTATCACGTCTCTTTCCAAGCTTCGCAGGTAATTTTGAAGACAATAAACAACTCTAACTTTGTGAGACACTCAGCTAGCTCCATTTAAGGTTGATGAACACACACATCTCTGGCCAGAATGGAATTTTACTAACTAAATAGTGATGAAGAAACACTTCTTTCTCCTTTCACTTTCCTTGATAATATGGAAGGATGTAGTTCTGCTTGATCCCATTGAATTCAGTAAAATTAATCTCTTTAGAAAAGTTAAGGCCATTTAGCTTGCTTAAAGAAACTTACTTGGATGCAGTCCAGCAAATGACAGTCTTAATCATAGTTTTCATTGAACTTGACCTTTCTCTTCCCCCCTCCCCTCCCCACCATGTGGTATGTTTTTTACTTTCCATGAAGATGTTAAACTTTCATGAAAGGTCTAAAGATAGAGGTACCATGCACAACTGGTACTTGATGATGTAATTTTGTTGCTGCATGTTTTCTTTTTCTTTATAGGCTGGACCTTTGGCCATGTTATGTGCTATAGGACAACCAGATACAAGCCATTATGGATTGCGTATGAAAAGACTATGAAAGACTTGGAGAAACTGTTTATTATCTTATTACAGTATTTAGGACTATCATCTCTGCAACTTAGCAAATCATCTGGCTTCTTTGACTTTAACATTAGTTTTATCCTTTTGCTAATCACATTCCTCTTATCTGCTGTGGTTGTACAGTAAGAGCTCTAAGAGATCTCAGGCTGATGGTGAGAATAYGTGAATGGCTTGCTCCAGCTGACTAACAACTTAGTTTTACCTAATTTTACCTGAGATGCCCTGGATGTCCCAGGATGTCCCTTCAGAAAGGCATGGGTCTCCCACATATTGTATCCATTAGTCCTGTGGACATCTCAAGTGGCACTAGGTGCCTATGCTACGGCTGACCTGCTGGAAAGCAACTCTKCAGAGAAAGACCTGGGAGTCCTGGTGGACAACTAGATAATCATGAACCAACAATGTGCTGTTGTGGTCAAAAAGGCCAATGGTACCCTGGGGTGCATTAGRAAGAGTGTTGCCAGCAGGTSGAGGGAGGTGATCCTGCCCCCCTACTCAGCCCTGCTGAGGCCTCGTCTCAAGTACTGTGWCCAGTTCTGGGCTCCCCAGTACAAGACACGAACGGACATACTGGAGAGAATCCAGTGTAGAGATAGGAAGATGATTAGATGACATTTGCCCTMTGAGGAAGGACTGCGAGAGCTGGGCCTAAGATTGAGAAGGGATCTTATCAACGTCTGTAAATATCTGAAGGGAGGGTGTCAAGAGGATGGGGCCTGATTCTTTTCAGTGGCGTCAAGCGACAGRACAAGGGGCAACAGGTAAAAACTGAATCACAAGAAGTTCCACCTAAATATAAAGAAGAATTTCTTTCCTGTGAGAGTGACRGAGCMCTGGCACAGGTTGCCCAGAAAGGTTGTGGAGGCTCCTTCTCTGGAAATATTCAAAACCCACCTGGATGTGATCCTGTGCAACATGCTCTGGATGACTTGCTTGAGCAGGGGGKKTGGACTAGATGATCTCCAGAAGTCCCCTCCAACCTCAACCATTCATTATGTAACTCTGTGTGTATGTTCAGGCAACAGRATTGTGCTTGTGTTATTCCTTCTTTAGGTTTACCTGTGAAAAATTTTTAAAACAGTATCAAGAATGTGGTCACTTCCTACTTTCTAGAATATGGATTGCAAACAAGGGCTATGTTTATATACTTTTTACTCTTCTACTACTGAGTTGTGTCCTGATCTTCTGAGATCCAGTAAGGTATTACTTAAACAAMAGCTGTCCTCTGTAGTGTTGTTTGTATATATTACAGACATGGTCCCCAAGAAATTGTCAATATCTAGAGGAAACTACTCCTTATCCAGTTACTTCAGGAAGGACTTTAATCATCAAGATCACAGGCTCAAACATAGAACTTCCTATTATCGGTAGAAACAAACTCTGTTTTCCCTTACAGTGTATGAGACTGGGGCAAGACACTCAATTTCATATATGAGTAATAGTATTTACTTTCTTAATTTCCTTGGATTTCAATGGGACTAGAGAATGCAGAGAAAYGGTACTCCTACTGTTGGCTCCATCTGAAGATGTAACAGGATGTGTTATACTGTGAAGCAAGTTTTTCCTCACTTCCATGCTCCCTGCTACTGATTTGTTAAACTAAAGATGTGTTACTCTGAACAGCTGTACCATTTTGGGATGAACCATGTAGTTTCTTSCCAGAGCAATCTATACCTCTATCCATGTTATGGAAGGAAGCACAGTGTCCAAATCCACAGCAAAATTAGGACAGGCTGTGCTTGCCAGCTTGGGGAGAGTTTGCCCATTATCCCATGTTATCAGCAGAGACAGGAGAAGCACTTGGCACACCCTGGTTGTATTGCTAAGTAGAATACAGATAACGTAATATGGAAATAGGCAGAGGGAGTGTCCGCCCACCATTCAGGCCAGGAAAACGGCCTGCCATCCAAAGCTGCTGGATGCTGTAGCCCAGAATACAGTTACTGTAGGCAGTATAGAAAATACTGAAGACAGTTTAGAATCATCTTCAACTTTTTTCTTGCTGGACTGTCTTATGTCTGGAAAGGAAGTTTCAGRAGGTACAGTTTAACATTTCTTCCATTATTCCAGCTTTCAACAAAAACATCTCTGGAGGAGTTACTTAGAGTACTTCTGCTCTGAGAATAGCAATGGATTATACTTCCTGAATTAACAGGGGGACCAGTGGCTCAGGCACTAGTAGTACAGACATGGTAGCTAAGACAATTAGTTCTGCTGAGGATACATTAGCTCAGGAGGAGACATGTGCTAGTGGAGCTATACTGCCTTCAGAAGCTGAGCCAGGATTTCTGTGCTGCTCTGCACTGTGCTGCATGGTCAGGGCTCTTGCAAACATGATTTGCCACATGCTCTGGGCATGCCTTTGGCCAGCCAGAAACTGCTGATGCTGGCTTGTATGAAAGAACATCGATGCATTTTTGCAGGAAAGCTGGAATTAACTACTGCAAGGTTAAGTAAATTTTAAAGTAGCTTGGACTTGGTGCATTTTTTACTCTGTTTTAGTGTCTTGAAAGTGTCTGCGTCTGGAATAAATACAGTATTCTTAAATGAAGAATGAAGCGGGTGGGATACAGTTAAGGGACTACTTCACTCTTGACAGAAATTAAAGAAATGTGTACAGCATACACACACACTAACTCAGAGATTATGCGTTTTACAAAAATATTTCTGTGTTTAAGGTAGAGATAATACATTATACGCAAATATCCCAGCCTCTTGAGAATAGTACTAGAACCATATACACACATGTATGTATTACGGTTTGAAAGATCTTCTAAGAGCTGTTTTCTTAAATTAGACCATGGCTACCGTGCACAATTGGCAAGCMTCCGATGTGTGAAATCAGCAGTCTGCAAGATCTAAGAGAAAAGGAAAGCTGAGACAAATTGAGTTCTGTTGGCCTCTCTAGTCTGATTAGTCCATGCTGTCACTGAAAGGAAAGCTGGATCTTTGGATGTCATTCTTCTGTTGTCTTACATGTCGACATTAGATATTTTTGCTTGTTCACATTAGTACTTTCTTGGAGTCATAATTAATTTATATCAGCAAAGACAATTTCCATTTGCAATGACAGTTCTTCAGTTCTCCCAGGCTTCTCAAATAATAATAAATTGTCTAAATAAGAAGCATTATTTCACTTCTGCTCCAATGTTTCACATTTTGAAGGTCCCTAAACCTATCCACTAATGCATGTTTAACAAATGAGAATTCAGATCGCCTGCTAGTCCTTACCYATATTCCTAATGTGGCTTGACTTTAGTGTTTTTTTTTCTCCTTGCAGTGATGTGCCAATCCACTGATCATAACAAGTTATGTTTGGAGGCCTACATGTGCTCTTGCCAGGAGGATTAAAAGGGTGAACTTATAGTTTCCCAGTTGGATGGAAGAATTTATTTTTCATACTTGTGTGCACACACAAATGATTAAGAGAAAAAACATGTTTCTGTCCTCTTGACTACAGTCAAATCCAAAGATTAGTATCTCAAGTCCATTCTGTCAAATAATTTTGTTTAGCATAATTACTCTATCACTCATAGCTCATCTTAGATAGCTAATAAATGAGTCCTTGTCAGCAGAAAAGGTGAAGGAAAATGCAAATTGTTGTTCAGAAATGTTTTGTTGATGTTGCATTTAGGGTTTAACCAAAGCATTTACATTATTTTTTCTTAGATGTGCAACACTGGAAGTTCTGCATGCACAGATTCATTCATGTCATGCTCCACTACTGTTGGCTACTGTTATTACTACCATTTTATTTTCTGAAAAAACATTCTTAAAATGGGACTGCAGTTTGGCAGCTCTGTGAAATGAGCTCGAGAGTCTTTCACTCTCTTATCTATCTTTTCTACATAGATAAGTGTCCACTTTCCCAGAGCCCAAATGATTGCAGCAGCTGGAATGATTAATAAGCTGATGACAGTCTCTCAATGAGATAACTAGTGGAATAACCTCAGGGAGTCAAAGATTTGCCTGCTCTGCAAAATGGACATATGATTGTAGGGTGAACAAGGATACTTAAGCTAGCGGTATTGTTCATTGCATGGGTAACAATCGCTGTGAATACAGATGGTAAAGACATTTCAGTGCATCTTTTTCTTCATTTAATCATCTTTCTTTTCTTTTGGAATCTTTCCAACTTCCTCTTCTAGGAATAAGGAACCTTATACAGTCTACGTTGAAACCTGTGCCTCCTCATCATCACTGCTATTGTTACCTCTACTAGTTAGAGTAAAGCACAAGACACAGACGAGGTGCATTGTAGACAAAGCTTATGCTACCTTGTCATTGTCTTCTGATAGGTTTTTATAGATTCTCCAGCGTTTCAGCTTATCATCTGAAGTAGGTGGATTTATCATCTACCCAACCATTTCCAGCTTGCTCAGAAGCTAGGTAAAATGGGAATTGATATTCTCTGAAATGGTTCCTTAGAGAGASAGTCCTATCTCCAGCTGTGTATCTAAGTCAAAGGATAGAAAACATAAAAATATGTAAGTGTAATTACAGAGAGAGGAAGAGAAGAAGACAGTACATATAAGGAAAATAGAGTGAATGGTGGTTTCACGAAATGTGAGCAATTTTTGTATGTAAATAGGGAGGGAATAAGGATTTATTTGAGTAGAGCTTGGCCTCTGTCTACAGTTATTATTATTCAAGCAGAAGAGACAGACTCTTATTCTAAATGGAGATGGAAAATTCAATGCTTTATCTAGCTGGGRTAACAAACACATCTCCACTCCATTCCTCTTCTTTTTCTCATCTTGCATTTAGTCATGGTTTAGGTCCATATTCTTTATATGAGTTGTGATGGAAATGTGCTTTACATATCACAAGATTTCAGCTACAGGGTGGCACTCACTCTCTGCATGAAGTGCAACATCTCAACTTTTGCTTGGTATGGCTCTTGACATCTGTCTCATAGGCTCAGGCCTATGAAAGTTATCTGTCACAGGGAAAATGAATTTACCATAACATGAGGGCAGGAGTGAGAGCTAACAAGTGAGTTAAAACCTTTAACTACTTGCTGCATTTCAACCTTACACAGTTACATTAGTCTAGGTTTCCAGCTGTTTAGGAACCTCTGAAAAAAAACAAAACAAACAAAAAACAAAATAAAACAAAACAAAACTGGCCTTTGCACTGAAAAACGCCAGTGTTTCAACTCTTAGATGTTCAAATGTCATGAATTTGCCTACAGATAAGACTGACAAGTTTGATTTAGAAATCATGAGAAAATATTTGTAGCATTCTTCATCTGCCTTAYAGCTTTTTGACATTCCAAGTAAATTTTTATTACTTCCCTCAACTGGACTTGAAGCAGGGTTGGAAACTTTGTAGGTTCTTTTATTTTTTTCTCAATTAAAAACTGAGATTCTCATGTAACCACTGTTTTCATTAGTTTAGGTTTTAAATAAATCCTCAGAAGTCATAAAGTTCAAAATAAAAAACATAGAGGGGCAACATACAACTGGCACATACAACATAAAAGACAACAAAGTTCAAAAATGTCATGTCCCAAAGGCATAGAAGGAGGAAGATGGGAGAAAAAAATGAAGAGTGTTTGCAATAGGACAGCTTAGTTACCCGGGAAGAAGACAGAAACAAGCATGGGTTAACATGTTACAAATCCTGATTTTAATAACTGTGAAAACTCTGCAGGTAGCTCATTTCTGCTTCACCTCTGAATGAATCAGGTCTAAATTGCTTATCCTTTCCAAAACTTGCCTGTCAAAGCCTGCTTGTTCAGCCACAGCTAAAGCTCTGTGATTATCCCCTATGGTACCCTTCAAGCTTTACCTCCCCTTGGCATCTGCAAACCCTGTTCTCCAAAACTCCAGTTGTGATCTGATGTCTCCTTGTCCTCTATGTTGCAGGGCCAAGATGACAAATAAAAGCTCATATGACCTGAACAGTAATTTCTCCAAATACATAAAGTGGGAAAGAAACTTAGTATATGGCAAACTGAAGGCATCTCTCTGCGTATATTAGCAGCTGGGGTTTACTGAATATACTTTAAAAATAAGCCCTTATGTATATATTTCTTATTCTTTATTAGTAATATTATTATTTAAGGTATACATAATTACAAGATATTTGGTTTCCTTTTATTCTAATATGTATACAACATTTTCCTCCATACATATAAAATATATCCTGTAACCTATCTGATCTAGCTCTAGCAGTCTTTACCGAGTGTCGTTGTCGAAGGCAAAAAACAATAAAATGAAAGCAAAGTAGGTAGTAAATAGCAGTGAATATAGATTAAAATTGTAGAATATGGTTAAAGGAAATTAGAGTACATGAGAAAACTTGCATCTAATAGTTAAGGACAATAATGTATACTAGAGATAAGGCTTCTGAAGATAGGTGTAGTCTCATACTTGTTGGAAATGGGAAAACAGACAATAATAAAAGGTTAGGGAAGTTAAATAAAATATTTTTATTCATCAGTACATTCTTTTTCTTCATTCTAAAGCCTAATATGGGGGAAAAAAAGAGAGAGAGAACTTTGGGAAATATACAATACGTGTAAGTGCTTTAGTGTACAAAATAAAATTATTTTCTAATACTAGGTATATTTATTGCTACTAAAAGATTTTTACAAAGTGTATTTACTTGTTCTGTAGAAATGCATAAAGACACTTTCTGTGTGCAGATTCAATTATATATAATACAATTCTCATTCTGAATAGAATTAAGTTTCAGTTTAATTAGGCAACAATTGCATATATTTTAATTTTGCTCCTAATAGTATTTCTTTTTAAATTAAATTATTTTTCAATAAATCTTGCAGCTGTGGGGAAGTCAAGTGATAGAAAGCTAAAGCTGTGCCAATTCTGAAAAGGGGGGAGAGGGAAGACCCAGGGAATTACAGGCTTGCCAGTCTCAAATTTAGCCTAGGCAAAACAATGAAACAGCTGGTACGAGGCTTGACTAATAAGAAAATAAAGAAGGATATTATATCTAATAGCAAGCAATACGGAATTATGGAAAATAGATTTCCTCAAACTAATTTAGTACCTATTTAGATTAAAATGCCATTCAGATTGATGTAAATAATAGTCTTCATGTAATATACTGCACATAAGTTTCAGATTGAATTTAACCTGATATTGCAGAACAACTTATTTAAGTGCAGTAAATAGCACACAGCGAATGGATTGGACATGGTCTGGCTAGAAGGTGTCAGGCAGTCTAGAGGTTACACAGGGCTTGGCTCTTGCCCCTTAGAGCCCAATGTTTTCAGTCGTGCTCTACATAAATTAAAAATCCCATAAAATTATAACTGATCCATATGGAGGAGACAGAAACATTGAAGATATAATAAATAATGAATGAGATGGAGAACTATACGGTTCTCTTAGTAAGTAAAGCATAAGTAAAGGCTTCCTATACTGAGATGGAAAATCCTGTATGTGGGAACAGCACGAAGGCTGCACTCCTTGGAGGGGCCTCAAACTCCGACGCAGTGGTTCAGAGAGACATTCACTGGAAGAGCTGTAGGAGACCCATAGCTGCATATTCCCCCTCTCCATGTTCAGGCATCCTCCAGCTCCTCTGCTGGGGGATTCCTGGCAGTTTTCCCTACTTGTAGGTCAGCAACTTTCAGTCCAGGAAGCAGCAGGGCAAGTGGTGGCAGCGGTAGCCCCTGCAGCAGGCACTGCTATAACATGATCCTATGGCGGGAAATGAAAACTAAACGCAGTAAAAGGTGAATTAGTCTTGCAGTTTTAAAAACAAAGTGTAACTGATCTTGCAACAACATATCAGTGGCCACCATGAGTTCTCTGACAAGTCTGAATCAAGGTTGTCTGTAATTTAAACATCAATTTTACTTAAAGAACTTCTGTGGGTCCATGCTGTGTGGGAGGTTCGGCTAGCTTGTCACTATGGTACCTTCTGGCCTTATAAATATGAATCATAATGCCTTCCATATATTTCTTGAAGTCTGATGTCTGGGAAATTTAATTACATGAGATTTTCAGCTTTCCTTTAAAAACTAATAAATTGCATAAAAACAGAGCCAAGTCTAAGAAAGCAGGAGACAAATAATTCTATACTTTTTATTTTAAAGGGAATTTTATAACTTCTGAGCCAATCTTAAAATTTTTCTATGCTGTATATGCTTGGCAAACCACAGATACCCTTAGTTTTCTCCCTTTTCCATAGCAGCTCCCCCAGGCAGTAGTATCAATGTATTTTTGATGTGGCAGATTTATCTGTGGAAAGGTAAAACTCTGATTTTCAGTGTGATAGTCTGTTTCTTCAGTTCAAACCAAAAAGCAAATTTTTGAAATTATCAGCTCTTGCCTCACTTTGCAGCTCCACTTGATGATACCAGGTTATTCTTTCCCACATTTTTCTATCACAGTGGGAGACTGCCACAAGTAAGACTTTGCTGYGTGTTTACCATCTTTTGGGTAAGTTTGTCTTGCAGTCATTTAGTAAAAGAAAGAGAAGTTCTGTGCTGAGCAGGAGGTGCCTGCAGACTCTTTAGCAGTCTAAATGCAAGCCTTTCATACCTCTAGGTTTAGTCTTCTAAACATGAGATTCCTGAAACAACAGAAATGAATCCCATAGTTAACTAAGTAGTGTGAAACTATTCAAGCAGAAATTAAATCTACCATGAGTGAAAACTCGCTTAAAAATGAGGTTTATTTATAACATCACTGAAGCTAGATATCACTCTTAATTTTTCCACTATTTGTTACTTGGCATTGTTTGAGTTTGTTGTGTACTGGGAAACCTGGGACCTTTCTTTTCCTGGAAGAATAGTGAGTATCCCTCTAAAGCCACTGACCGGCCTTGCTAGAACAATTCTGCATGGCAGGGTTTGTTATTATTCCCCTCTTTAACAATTAGGATTCAAAATGAACTTCTCATGGAGGGTCAGCACAGAAGCAGCCCTGGTATTTCTTTTACCTTTTTCCTGCTTATTTTTCTCCTCAAAATGTAACAGGTAGATGACTAGTAGAAGAGCACAGCCTTTGTGTTGTACATGTAAGGCCATTAATTTGAGTCCTAGAGATGGATGGCTTTCCAATCCCCTTTCCTTTGTTGTACTGCATCTGTGATTACCCTGGAGAATAAAGAGAATGAAAAAGAAGAGCGCTCCCATACCTCTTTTCTTCATTACTCCAGGCACAGAGTATCATTATCAGCCTTAGAGTTGATATAGGAAGAGCCCTCAGGTTAGTCACAGAATAAGTGGTAAAATAGTAGCTAAGATTCCTTTTCSACCCTCCTTCTCCACCTAATATCACCCATATGGTTTATTTCAAATGACTAGCAGTGAACCTGGATTTGACAGTAAGCAGAATTTAAAAGTAAACTCTTAATAGTAATGTGTGCATTATATAATAAAGCCCCWGATCTCATATACCTTGGTTAGTACTAACATAAAAAAATTCCATGGTCTGTACTATATACAATCTTGTAATCTCACCTTCTTATTATGCAAATTGATGAGTTAGAAAATTATTAAACATTAATAGCAGAAGAGTAGACGTTCAATATGGGAATGGATTTCTCCAGTGCCATGRGTTTTCTTTTTCTTTTACCTCTGATTAGCCCTCATCTTTAGCCTAGGTTAGATGGTAGATTTTTTTTTTTTGTTCTAGGAATAAATAAAGAATTTCATTGCATCATCCTATTCCAAAATAATAAAAAAAGAGTTAAAAAATCAAGAAAAGTAAGTGAAATAGATCTTTCTGCATTCCTAATGATACGAGATTCAAAAGGATCATAGATTAATACAAGGTGAAATACGAGCGGATATTTAGAAAATCTGCTAGAGAATAGCATGCTGATAGAMAGTGATAGATAAATAATTTTACAGAGCAAAACATTTAGTTTTTTACCTGAAAGTACAATTTGGTAAAGCATCATTAAGAACAAAGATCAGCATTAGTATAAAAATACTATTGCTTTGATATTATTGGCTGAACAGTACAGTATGCAAAGTGGCATGCAGTGTAGTTAAATTATGTACCTTATTACTAATGGGAAAGGACAGGATTTAACTCAGGCTTTAGACATGTGGTCTGAGCTAGCTGCCTTTGATTACTTTATAGTACTTTGAGAGAAACAGGCCTTTCAATTTGTTCAAATTGTCTCAGACACTTCTCGCATGATGAGATGAATTGTATTTGGAAGTATTTTTTCCCTCTGTTTATGAAGGGAATCCACAGAGATATTAGTTGAGATTTGAACAACTAACTCTCAGACACCTAAATTGAGGCAGGTTAGTCTTCCACAAAATGACTAGCTGAAAATGGAAATACTTTTCATTCAAAAATGGAAGCATTTAATAGATTTTTATCATCTAACATTTAATATCATTTTAGCATTTAGTAGATTTTAACAGAGTATGCACATGCTAACTCACGTTTCTGTTAGGAAAGTGTGATCAGCTGTATTATTAGCATTACTCTTAGTCTTTTGTTCCCATTCTCCCTGGTAGCCTGGATCCAGAAGAAATGCTACTAATATGAGCTAAGACTCCTGCTACCGCATTTTCCACTCRTGCCAATACTCCCGTGGAGGTGCGTTTGCAGAGCTTTAAGCCGATGATGAAATCAGGGGGAAAGACAACTTTTCCTCTGCCTGGGCAGAATGAGATTCTACCTGTGCAAGGGCTATTTATCCAGTTTATAATGGAGAAATAATACAAAATGCTAATCCACCCCTCYGGCCTCCCTCTCTCAGGATACCACCTCTGATGCCTCAAATTATGAGACCAGAATCTATGACATGTTTCTTACATAGCGACACTGCTTTGCACAAATACTCCCCTTTAAYCTGACCCATTTTCTTCATTTCATGTCGTATTTTGAAAGCAGAGTGTTATAAGCACGATCCTGCACTAGCCAAGTCTTGGCTCTCAGTAGGTATCAGTGGTTGTTCAGTGATAGGCAAGATCAAATCCTTATTATTTCCTGGAAATCAAGCTAACTATAGATAGCCCCTCAGCTGTTTTCACATTGTGGTTTCATTGTTTCATGGGGTTTTATATGTTTTTTAAAGACATCAGAATGTGAGTTTCACCAGATGTGTTTCATTGTTTGATATTTAAGCAGTAATGAGTAAATGTGAGCTGTGAAGCATGCAGCTGAAATGTCGCTTTAATTTGTTTTTAGGTTTCCTYGTGTAACACAGTATATTACCTCTCTTTCCCCTCCATACATGCCTTCTGTTCTACATTTTCAATACAAAACCATTACATACTCTTGCCTGATCACTTCCTTTTCACATGCAAACCCCTTTCCTTTTGCTATCTGTCACATTCTGCACCTGTATCAATAAATATATGTAAAGAGAATATGAGTTGTAGCCTGGAGAATATTTCTTTGATAGATACTTGTACTTGTCAGAAAAAWTCTCTTTTTGCAAAATTGTACTTTTTGTTTTAAGCTTTCAAGTCATCACACTGAGGGAAAGAGTTTTRCCCACCTCTGTTGTTTCCGATTCAACAGCTTTGTTATAAAAATATTGTCTACCAAAACAAATCCCAGCTTGGCTGAAATGGCCAGARCTGAGGCACACTTCTGCACTTGGAAAAGTGTCTCAGATTAGAAACACAAAAAGAAACAATAGCAAAGTTCAGAGACTTTGCAGAGTTGGATGATGGAGTRGGTTGCAGACTGTAGGGAAAATAGGCTTTGCTAGTTGGATATAGGAGCATTGCTGATATTGAAGAGATGGCACATTGATTATAGGCTAGAGAAGCTGCTCTTCATTTATTTCACATACGTTTTTAGTCAATAAGACAGTTTCTGGATCTTGCACATAGAGGTTTAAATTGAACAACTCCTATTTATGCAGTGACTGCAGCAGCAAATTCAGATTGTGTTGTTCTTGGTTTCAGTGTATTCTTTAAGATACAGAATATTTTCCAGATCTTCAAGTAAGCTAGTATTGTACAGTGGTAATTACAACAACAAAAGAAAAAAAAACAAGATCTTCATTCAAGTTAGGTACTTTTACAATATAAGCTTTGTTTCGTTCGCCACAAACAGGATAAATGTTGAAAATAGATCAGAGGGGTAGATCTGATGACCAGTGTTCCACTCCTCTTATACCCAAGTTATTCCTAAACCAAACAAAAATATATATTTGACAGTTCTTTTCGTTGCTTACCCAAACAGGGAGAAGAGCTACATCTAGACCTATGCAAAGACCTGACTGAGCTGTWTTCTGTGAAGGTCTCACTTCCAGCTGTCTGACAGGTCAAATTCCGCTGATTTCACAAATCCTCCCACTGAATTAACTTGTATCTTTCAGAGTAATACTTATTAGAGATGATCTGGTTGCAATATTTCAGAGATGGCATACTTGTAAAACTTTAGCATCTTATCATCTTTATGCTTTGGGGAGCAGCTGAGAGGTCACAGACAGTAAAAATGTATAGTGGCTGCTGAGAGCATCATATGGGAGTGTGAGGAGTCGAGGTGGTGAAGAAGGATCAGGGCAGAAAGGAGCAGAAGCAGAGGACCACACTCTGGCCCATGAACCAGGGCCTCCAACAGCCTCTCTTCTTGGGCTTCTGGCACTACTGATCATTCCACTGTTTGAGAGGAGACAACTTCACAGATGTGCTTGAATGCTTTGGTTGCTTAAAAGTAATTTTCTYGCTTTGGTTGTTTTTCTGTTGAAGGAGATTGTAAGAGCCTTCTGTAACTGATTTCATTGCTTTTCTTCAAATCCTTAAGTAAGCTTGATGTCTACTAAAATGGAGAAAAAAGGCCTGGATTAGAATTTCAGCAATACCAATGGATATTTTTGCAGTAATAGGAAACAATYGAAAGACTCTCTCACTCACATTTCTGTGGTTTTGGAACAGCATTTGGTGGTTATGTGGGAAGTCTGCAGGGGGTAGTGATTTGGGCAGAGCCAAAAATGGATTTTTCCTTTGTTTTCGGAAGAACGAACCCCCTCATTTTTCTCTTTGAGTCAAATCAAAATGTTTGATTAGATGCAGCATGGTTTCTTTGATTTACTTTTGGATCTACATAGCTACTATGTTAATTGAACTCTTTAAATCTAGAATAGTTTATTAAAGAAAACTGCAGTTTAGAAGCAAAAACTGGAAAAAATTCCTTCCAGCAGTGCCAGAATGAATCTTTGAAATTTCTGTCTGTCCCTGATTATCCACTAAATTCAATCCAAAATTTCCTTCCAGAGCTCTCGTCTTGAAAAGTTGCATATTCATATTCATCAATGAAATTCATCTATTTCTGTCTTAGAAAGCCAAGGGAAGATGAACCGCAGCTATTAGGAAATCAGTACACGACAAGAGATACCTAAGTCACAACAGCCTGTATCTGACCCTTCCCACATCATCTGAGCCGCAATTATCAGCCTCAGTGGAAGGGAATACAAGCCTGAATTATTATTTCCATCTTTGGCTGGTAGCTGAAGAGATGTGGAAAAGCTTCATAGCAGCTGCTAGTTCTGCAGTTGCTTCCTGGAGATGGAGATGTAGAGACCAGGACTTCCCAACAGCTCTAAATGTTGTGCTTGCTTTTGCATACATATTTTTTCTATATCTCCCTGAATTTTTTTATTTCCCTTTTTAATGATCCTATCAGTAAGGTAAATGAAGAAAATATAGCAAGAAACAATACAGAAATAATGAAGTTTTTAGATTCTTTTGCAAGGGATTTATTTCATTAGAGACTGRGGTAAAATATTTTTAATTTTCAGAAAGGGGAAAGTTATTATAGTTCTTGCTTCCAAGTAGACATATAAATTTTTCCATGAGCAAGAAAGAGGAAGTAGTAAACCCACTGAATTACAGCTAGCAAAGRATAAATGATTTAAAGTTTTGAACTGTGATGGACTGCTCCATGGTAACTGTGACCAGTGAAATGTGATTGCAAGAAGTTCTTTTTCACTGACTATTTTCATAGGAGTGCATAGAGATGAAACAGAATTGAGTAGGATTGACATAGTGGTCTACTGAATATTAAAACTACTTTGAAAAGCTGTGGGGAAATCTTGATCTAACTGAAGCTATTGGAAAGGTTTCTTTGTGACACAGTTGAGCCAGAATTTCATCTTCTAGAAGGCATAGGAGGCTGTTTACTTAATAAAAGATTTATTTTATTCTATAAATTCAATTTCAATGTAATATAATTTCTCCCTTCAATTCTATAGTAGAATCTGAAAAACGATGGGAAAATCATATTCTATTTTCTTTTATCTTCTATTTGTTTTCTAGCATTATATGCTGAGATCTGGAAATGCTGAACATAGAAGTCAGATACAAAGCACTAGGGGACAAAAATGACTAGGGAATGTAATAGTATCAGCAGCCTAAATCTGAGGTCTTTCATTCTCTCTCCCATTCTTTGTTGATGTATTTTAAGATCCTGAGGTGTTGTTATGAGCCTCAAATTTCTGGTCTCCCACCTATTAAAAGCTATAAGATTTCACCAAGGAGCTCTTTCAGTGCAAGCAAGCAAATTACTAACTCTATTTTGTTCTCAGGATGAATTCTTATTTCAGTCAGTGGAAATTCTCTGTGGGTGAGTCCTTAAAAAAGGCACTTTGGGACACAACCTATTTCAAGTAGCCACATATGGAGACTGCATCTAGTTCTCATTAGCTTATTGAGATTTGCAGTGCTTACATTAGTTTTGGCTACCTTACTGTCATAGTAATGCTATTAAAATAACTCTCTCTCCCACTCTCCTAGTTCTGATTACACCAAAATATACTGCTGGCGGTAATCACACCTTCCTTATTAAGGCCTCAATCAGTGCTTACCAGATGATTCCACATGGCAATTCAGTTAATCAAGTCTCATGGAGAACTGAGCCAACAGGTCTGCTAAGAAGCCAGGGAAGCCGCATGGTCCCCTAATTCTCTAAAATATACACTGTTAGTGCCTCAGAAATAACCAGTTCTTCAAGCTTACTGGRTACTCTAGGATTTCGTAACCTTTTTCCTCCTTCCTTCCCTGACATAGGGATATGAACAACACATTTTGCAAGATAGTTAAAAAGGAATAAATTAAACAACATGAGAAGCTGTGCATTTTTTTAAGCTAATTCTTCAAATTTTGAAAGGACTGGTGTTCACTCTAACAAAAATGTCTTGTATTCTTTAATGCACATATGTGTTTGTGTACACAAATGACTGATTTTTTCTCATGTATGCATTCATTTCAGCTCTTTTAATCATCACCTTAAATGTCCTGCTTGTTTGTGGGTTGTATCCTGTTTCCCTCTCCCTTGGGGTAAAATATCGTTCTATTGAAAGAGAGGTCAAATTGTGATCAGGAGGAGCGTAATAACCTCACGCATCAACATACATTTCTTCTTTCTTGACAAATGATCATCATTCCTCCTGAAAACTCCCTGCATCACATGATCCCCTTTGACCTTTAAGTCGATAAATAATACATTCTCACTAAAGTAATTGAACTACCCCATTTGGCTGCAAAATCTCTTATATGAGAAAGTGTGATACATGGGACAATGAAAAATGGCATTGTAGAGAGATTCTGGTCTCTCCTATAGCTTTGGATGAAGACAGATTCTGTTTTATTTTAATCTTTTTTTTCTGACTACCCAATAACTTGATTTGAGCTAAATCAAAACACCTGGCATTTCTGATGCCAAACCAGATAAGATTGTTTATTTTAGGGGTAATTTGGAAAAGTGACTCGAACAAAAAGTATTTTAAACTCAAGTGTGTTTAATCTTTTTTTCTTGGGGGCTGTCTTATCATTGTTGTATATTCATAATTTGCGTTAACTGATAATAATATCTTAGTTCTTCTTCTTCTTCTTCTTCTTTTCTTTTCCCCTGGAGATGGGAGCTGAATATCAGCTTTGATATATAAGCTCACAATAAAATTAACATCACCTATTCACATGTTAGAGGATACAGTCTTCCATAGTGTTTCAGACAAATTTCTGGGTTYGGGGAGAGATTACAGGAAGCAATTACTGTGGAGTATTTAGGAGGATTAAGCAATCTAAGAGCACAATATTCTATACTTTAAAGTTGATAATAAGACACACCAAGATGCTAGCTGCTACTGTAGGGTTCCAACCTACTTTCAAAGTATTTGTTCCTACAGATAAGTGACCTTTTCTGTTTATTTGAAGAGCAGCATTAAGACCACAATAAATAAACTATACAAGGTGATTTTTTGTCTTCTAGTACTTTGGAGTCTTTTTTTTTTTTAGCTTTTTTCTTTCTGTAAAATGAAACCTAAATTTAAAATCCTAGACTTTCTTATGGCTGTGTTTCAATGTCCTGACTGAATAACCACTAGATGCTTTAAACCTTAACTGCAAGTTAATAAAGTGTTTTGCCTGGAAATAATACATTACATTTCTTACAGAATAGTATGAGTTGTTCAGGAACATATAAATCATACAGAAACAGTCTGTGATGCAATCACAAAGTATTGTTTCATTATAGACTGTTGTGTTATAATTGAGCATTCCCTTATGAAAAATTATCACTATTTCTTTGCTTTCTAGGCTTTTTATTCTTTCCTCCCCCCCCCCCCAAGTGAAATTGTACCTGAAAGCACTAAAACTCAAAGCTATCAGGAAATTGCCTTGAAACTGGAAACCTCCGGGAAATTGACTGGACATACTACACACAACATCTAAAGTATTATGTCTTGGTTCTGTTTCTTGGGATTTAGTGTTGATGATTTTTATTATACCTAGCTATAGATACATTGCTCTGAACACAGAGCTCTGACCAGCCCGGAGGACAATAATAATATTTGACGTATCAAGAGGAGTATTCCTTGCACAAAAGAGGTCAGTTGCTCTCCTTGTTGCTTGTTGTTGAAAAATATCTTTTAAAGAAAATCATTACAATAGTCCTCTCTGTGATGCCTACAGAGAAAACATCTATAAATATCTTACTGATATGCTCTTAACATGTGAGCTCCTGAAAGGGAGCTCTTCTTTTCATCTTCCATACAGCTATTATAGGGCAAAATCTTTCACCCAACAAAACTCCCAGTGCTCTGAGTGGTAACACTGATTGTAAAGGATGGAAATAAGATTTTATAAGACACTTCAAAACATACATTCCAGTTTCTGAGAGCTGCCCCTCATGTAATAAAGTTTTGCACTACTACACAGCCCTTTATTTGAGCCTTGCCAAACCTCTGTAGAGATACAAAGACTTACAACAGGACTGTAGCTCAGATATTTGCCTTTCCTTTTACTGAGGATCAGTTCAGTACTTCTGCAGAAAACTTATAGGTCAGACATGGTCAGTTCCTCATGGTTGTCCGACTTTTACTGGTTTCAGGGCTGTAATACCTTCCAGATGGATTRCATTTCACCAGTTCTTTAGAGTTGGTCATAAAATCACATCTTTGGCTTTATTTTCTGCCTCTGCTTTTGCAATCTGCTACTTTGCCCTTTTTTACTGTACCTATGAATGGTAAAACTCTTCCTATAGCAATCACCAGATCTTSCCTCTCTGAATGCAATAGAAGGATTTACATAAGACCAGAGATCACCTTAGTAAGTGATAGTGAAAATGACCTTTTGTCCAAATCTGAAACAAAAGCACAGAGAAAAAGCTCATGGATGTCTCTATGCCAGTTCTCAGTAGTACCCTTCTGAAAAGGCATTGTCCCCATGGAGCGAAGTTTAATCTTCAGTGAAGAAAAAAGGAAAATATTATGTTAGGAGGTCAAGAAACAGTCATGCTTAGCACATGGTACTCACATGTTTGTAATAAGTTCTGTAAACTGTAAGGAAAGGATCACAATGACAATATACCTAGACATCAGGACACAGCTCTGGGATATTTCTGAGGAACCAGAAACATTGTCAGCAGAATTTACAATAAAATATTCATTTTGATATATTCCTGAGTATTGTGTTTTTCACATGGTGTTTTGAAAAGCAACTTCATTTTCAGATACAGAGAGTATTGTAAGGTGGATTGAGAACTGGCTGAAAGGCAGAGCTCAGAGGGTTGTCATCAGTGGCGTGGAATCTAGTTGGAGGCCTGTGGCTAGTRGWGTCCYCCAGGGCTCAGGACTGGGTCCCATCCCATTCAACTTYTTCATCARTGACCTGGATGAGGGGACAGAGTGCCTCCTCASCAAGTTTGTGGATGATCCCAAGCTGGGAGGAGTGACTGACACACCTGAGGGCTGYGCTGCCATTCAGAGAGACCTGGACAGGCTGGAGAGYTGGGCARAGAGGAACGTCCTGAGGTTCTACAAGGGCAAGTGCAGAGTCCTGCSCCTAGGGARAAATAACCTCAGGCACCAGGACAAGCTGGGGGCTGACTTTGTGGAGTGCAGCTCTGCAGAGCAGGACCTGGGAGTGCTGGGGGATGACAGGTTGACCATGAGCCAGCAATGTSCCCTTATGGCCAGGAAGGCCAATGGTCTCCTGGACTGCATTGGGAAGAGTGTTGCCAGCAGGTGGAGGGAGGTGATCCTGYYCCTCTACTCAGCCCTRGTRAGGCCTCGTCTTGAGTCCTGTGTCCAGTTCTGAGCTCCCCAGTCTAAGAGAGATGTGGAGCTACTGGAGAGAGTCCAGCATAGGGCTACAAGGATGATCAGAGGGCTGGAGCACCTGCCCTATGTAGAAYGGCTGTGAGAGCTGGGCCTCTTCAGCCTGGCTGGGGAAGAGAAGACTGAGGGGAGATCTTATCAAAGTGTACAAGTACCTGAAGGGAGGKTGTCAAGGGGACAGGGACAAACTCTTTTCAATTGTCCCATGTGACAGGACAAGAGGCAAGGGGCAGAAATTGAAGCACAGGAAGTTCTGCCTGACCGTGCGGGGGAATTTCTTCCCTGTGAGAGTGACGGAGCCMTGGACCAGGTTGCCRAGAGAGGTYGTGGAGTCTCCTTCTCTGGAGATCTTCAAGGCCCACCTAGATGCAACCCTGTCTAAGATGCTCTAGGTGACCCTGCTTGAGCAGGGAGGTAGGACTAGATGATCTCCAAAGGTCCCTTCCATCCTTATTGATTCTACAAATATTCTCTCTTTCAACTATGTTTCAGTTAGATCATGTTCCAAGGTAAACTGTGAAACATATTGCACCTGATGAAAATTGAAATATGATTCATATTCGAGTCCAAAAATCAGTATCTCAACAGAGTTGTTTTTTCCCATAGGAGAAAAAGAACAGGCCAGTTAGAATAGAAATGGCCTATCATGAACTATCAGAACTATACAGGCATAAGTTTATATAGAGATATCCATTGATATGACTATTCATGTGACTATTTTTAATGAAAACTTTTCCTAAGCTTTGTAGTCAATGCCTATTTGTCAATGCCAACAGCATCTCTGGCTCCTTCCTCTCACAAATGTATAGACATATGTAAGCATATATTTATTTGTATTAGTATAGAACTAGATACAGCAAACTTCCATCATCATGGAAACAACACCTCCCCAACCCTATGGTCTTCAGTCTTTTCCAAGGAAATTCCTGGAATTTCTTCAGGGAATGTCATCATTCTTGAGCGCAAAAAACTTTTGAGAAATTGTTTGCTTCATGTAAAAAAAAAGAGTTGGGGAGGGAGAGGAGTTCATCACAATAGGACAAAAGGGTGACTCCCTTTTAAGCACCCTCTACACACATTTCATGACTATTCTATTCTCTGGAGAAAAAAAGAATTTGAACCTCCCACTGCATAGAATACTTTGTAAATACTGATCTGATTAAAGAATTGTAATAGACATCTTAAATTAGTTTTCATAGATTATCTAGAGTTAAAAAAAGAGAAAAAAAGCATTCCATTAACACTCTTCACACTTYACAGTGTGAACAAGATAGAGCAAATATGCACTGAAGACACAGTTCAAAAATACACGGAGAGGAGAAAAAGCAGACTGACAGAATGAACCAGGAAATGCAGCATTTGTAAGATAAAACACTCTGATCTTTAATTTTACTTGAGGGTTCAAAGTAACAGAACCAGCTCAGCTGGATGGATTCAGCCCTACCTGCATAATAACGAGACCTCTCACCTTTACATGTTTATATTTGCAAGCACAGATGGGTTCTTCAGGGTGAAAAAACTCCTTGATGTCCTAATAGCTCCAAATCTTGATTTTTTATTTTTTATTCTTTTTTAAGCAGATGAGTAAGACTTCACCTTCTTGCCCTCTCCTACATACTAGCATCTATAGCACTTTTTACATTCAGAGCTATATTTGAACAAAATTAATGTTTCATCACTATAATGTAACAAGACAAAAATCAAGCTGGTAACATTATGTAAGATAAAAAGCACTTTGTAATACCTGCCASTGAACAAAGAAAGAAAGCATTTCAGCTTTAACTGTTCCCTTTCTTTGGGCATTGTTCACTTTAGCCTGGCTTTTTTAAAGAAAAGATGATCAGCTTCCTTACTGTGAATGAAATGGAATTGGTCAGTGAGGGCAGGATGAGAAGGTACAATTAAGTGCTGTGCAAATGAAGATTTTCACTGCAAAGCAAGGGGAAGTAAACAGGRAGCGCAGTAGGTATGGGAAGAGTGTGACAGAGAGAACAACAAAGGAGGAAGGCGAGTGCGGAGGGAGCATGGACTGAGACATTACATATTGCTCCTGCTGAGCTTTTAAAATCAGTACACAGGCATCTGCATAAACTGAAATCCAGAGACCCAGACTAAGTAACCACAGGTGCAAATGAAAACTTCGAGGAGCAGTTGCTTGTTGTGCATATGTCAATGATGGCTGTGTGTATATCATTCTAGTAGAGCTAGATACCTACAAAAATATTCCACCTTTCAACATTGCAATGACAGAGGAATGAGAGTCATATGGTAATGTCTACCATGTGCTGATCCCTATTCCTTAGGTCCAATTAATACTTTTGTTTAATAGACCTCTAAAAGGATTTATGCATTTTATTCAGTACTTTCAGTACACAACTAAGATGCCCGTTTTCACAAAAGCCTGGAGCCAGACTCAGGCCCCTATTTGCTTTATATTTTTCTGATCTCTTGATTCTTTCATGTACAGAACCCAGCTAAKGTACGCAGCTTCAATAAAATGACAGAAAATTGCTCTCATAGCTTTTCTCTAGCCAAGTGACTGGGGTGCTCAASTAGAGTGAGGGTGTAGGTTGCACCTCCTTCAAGATTTGACGGAATCGTATCCTGGGCCTCCTCCATCAAACTCCTAGGCTTTCTGCAAGAGGAATACATGTAATGAAATTGCCATTCTTACCTATCACTGTATACACAAGGTTGAAGGGATGCATAGGTGTCCTAGAAACAATAGAAGAAAAGGCCTTCTCACTTCTGAGCTCAGATAAGTCTCTGAGTTATGTCTCTTGGGTTTAGGGTGATTAGGTACATTTACACAATATACATCTGTCCATATGTATAGAGGAACATGCAAACAATTATTCTCTGCTCTGTGAAGGCAATTCTACAGCATCTCCAGCATTGTAGGCATATGTGCATTAGTAAGGCATGGGGTGGACCGTTGACATGCAAACATTATATTGTATCACTCTTGTCACACTCCCTAGCACACCCTCAGTGTGTGACAACTAGTTCTTTCCCAGAAGGAGCTTGGCATGGCTTGGGGGACAGCATAAGTCAGAGATTTTTCCCAGTAGTTAGTAAAGATGAGGTCAGCCTTTTCTTGGAGAAAATAAATGAGTTGGGCTTTATATTTGTCTTTGGGACCAGAAAATGGAGCCTTGTAGGCCAAGTCTGTGTTAGGTGGTAGTGCAGCCCTAGGGACAGTTTGTAGAGTGAAGCCACTGGAGCTGAGGACCTGGTGTAAATACTGTAAGTGTTTTGGGGGTTTTACTCAGGACTAGCTCTAGTTGGTCACTGGAACCAGCCACCTGTTAGAGGTGAGAAAGCATTAGGTGTGCTTGTGCAGCTTACCTTCTGGTTTAGCCTGATCCAAAAGGCACCTCAAGACTGTTCAGTGYCAGGAACCTAAGCTTAGTGATTAGAAACAACTGTTTCGACTAGTGTACAGGCAAAGCATGGTCATCTCCTGGTTACCTGACTTAGCTTGCTAATTCAGATGAATGAAGTCAAGATAACCAGGAGCAATTCTAAGCCTTTCCACCTACCCTGCCCACACATGGCTCCTTCGTTAATGAAAAGAAGAAACTATGCCTAAGCTGGGAAGTATGGTAGGTGGTCTCAGTATGGGCCCCTTAATTCTCAGCCAATATAACTCAGCACTAGAAAACAGAGATGTTTCAGTGGTTTATTCTATGTAGCTTTAAAGCATACTGAGGAAAAGTGGCAGTAAAAATATCCCTGAGAAGTTTTCTTTTTTTTTTCTAATAAAATATTTAGTTGATAGTAGATGTAAAGTCAGTGAGCCTCCAGTTAAAAGGAAATGCCTCCTCCCCCTTGGACTCTCTCCAGCTCACAAATCTCCATCTGCTAATTGGCCTTAATTCACAGGAGGAAAAAAAAAAGAAAAAAAGGAAAGAAAGGAAAGAAAAAAAAAAGGAAAGACTTCACAGAACATGGAAAATACTGAAGTGATACACTGATCAATTTTCATATGTAAGCCAAAAATACTTTGCTTTAACCTGGCAAACTAAAGCTACTTGAACAAGTAGCTTTAAAAACTAAAATCAGAAGTTAGCAGGAGAATTTAAAAAAAAARGGAAAAAAGGGAGTATGTTAAAAAGTTAAAAAGTTAAAAACCATAACTAGTTAAAAAATATAACTATCAGGTAATGAAATATTTTTTGCTCAGCAAATGTACATGTTGTAAAATAATCAAATTCAGTTCTCCCTCAACAATAGGAGTTGGTAAAAAAATGACACACTTAATATATTTTCCATGCTTTCTTATTCTGCAGTTGATACCCTTTTTCTGTGTTAGAGAGGGTCCTTCTGCGTGAACACAAGCTGCCCTTTGAACCAAATCCCTCAGGTTTCCAGTTATAAAAAGTTCCCAATAAAAACAAAATATAGAAAAGCCCTTTAGGGACTTTTAAGTCAGAATGAAAACTGTACCTTCCCCTGCTTCAGATTTTTTCCACTCATTTTCTTTTTGTAGAAAGCCTAGCTTCATCAATAAAACTAAATGACAATAACACATTAGCCAAGACAATTCTGCTCAGAACCTCTCCTATTAACATACTAAACCTCATTCCCACAGAATTAAATGATTAAAAATAAACTAATTACTGAAAATTTAGCATCCTAAGTAACTGGTTCTAGCCACCTGGGTCACAGCTGCTATGGAAACTACTCAATTAATCAAAATAAGTTTTTTTTTTYYTTTTTTTTCCTGATCAGTTAAGGAAAAAAGAGAAAGGAAGAGAAACCCATACACACTCGGTGGGAATAACCTTCGTTTTTGAAATAGTCCAGAGTGATGTTAATCAGTCCAAAATGTTAACATATGAATATTGCTATTGCAGAGAAGCTTATAATAAATTGATGAAATATTTTTATCCTCTTCTCTGGCCTCCTAGCACCACAAATGTGCATACATCTCATGCAGAAGTTTACCCTTTCTGCAGTATGTGGTGAAAATCACAGCAAAAGAATGAGAGCTTCAGCTGTCTCTTGCTCTCTTTGCATCACACTGGTGAAGAAAAATGAGCACTTCAGAGCTAATCTTCCAGCTACCCACAAACATCCCAGCCTATGTGCGAAAAGTTTGCGTAGACAAATCATAAGTTTGTTGACACATGGTCACAATATATGTGTTGGGAGGAGGGAAGTGTGTATGTGCAGAGACATGTTCTGCATTTGCTTGTGACTTGTAAATACATCTGCAGAAGACYAGGATTAGAATGGTAATTTAATACGGCCTAACATTTTCAAGAGAGATTAAGGAATTTGGGTAGTAAACTCCTCGCAGAGTCCTTGAAAAGCCAAATCTGAATGGCCTTCAGTTTACAAATGAAATGACTTTATTACTAAAAGTGATCTGTCAAGCCTTACCCTAGCTTTAGGTGTACCTGGAAAGAGTGATAGWGTAACACAGAAAAAAGTCAACACGAAATAAAATAAAAGCTGGATAACTAGAGTAGTCCAAATTTAAGTCTCAATAATAAACTGTGATAGAGTGGAAATGTTTCTAACCATGTCCTGAATAAGGGACAGGTCTAACTTTATTCAATATTTTAACCTCTAATTTAAAAATAAATATAGCATTACTACTTTATCTATATCATCTACTATATCATCTTGGCAGGTGATACATAATTTGGGAAAAAGGCCTGTATCAGTTAGTAACAGGAAAACCTGACAGATATATACTTGGTAAGCTGCACTTGTTAAAGTGCATAAAGCATAAATTATGCTTTAATAGAGCCAGGTACAAAATTTCATATCCAAGGCCAAGAAATGAGGTCCTCATCTACCAAACTTACAGAGAGAAGAGGTAGATAGAAAAGCAGGCCTGACATGGATTAATTTCACCCAGATTTAGCTGTCTGAAAATGTAGTTACTCTTTGTGAAAACAATAGAGAGATATTCATCTCCCTGGGACAGTTCACGAATATGTTACAAACCCAGCCCAGAACTGAATACATCACCTTCTGAAAATATCTGTTTTTCTCTCTTTACTGTATAGATGAATCTTAACTTTTGAAACTATCTGTCTTTGGGTGGGGTGAGAATATGATCAGGGTGGATTCAGAGACAGGAGAAAAATCTGCCTTGACTGTGTCCCTCCAGTTCTTTCCTTTCTTCAACATCTTCTTTCAAACTTTTCTTTCTTTTTTTCTCTTTCTTGTTAAAAAAAAAAAAAAAAAAAAAAAAAAAAAGCTTGAAGGATCACAGTGAACTAATAATTAAATACAAGTTCTCCTGTGAAACTGCAGCCAGAAAGGCTAATGTGATTCATAGCTGCATAAGTCAGAAGATAATGAATAGGACTGGTACACAGAAGGATCTCTTTGTGTCTGTATAAAGCACTGGTGAGACGGGCATGGGAATACTGAAAGCAGGTCTGATCTTTACTGTTTTCAGAAGCATGCTGAAAAATTAGAGGGGATAAAGAGAATAACAATATCTCAATTCAAAGACTGGAGGAAATATTTTGTAGTAAAAGACTGAGAGTTCAATTTAGCTTGCAAAAAGACAGGTTGAGCAGAAATTTGGTAACAATGTGWAGCATGTCTACATGGAGGAAATACTAAAGGACTAGATGATGCATTAATTACTTTTGCTCTTTAGCTATATTGGAGCTTAAAACATGCAAATGGATCAGTGTATCACTTCTGTGTTTACCAGAGCTATTGAAAGCTGTGCAGGGCTGCCYTGTCTTAGGGTGGAACTGGCTTACTGAAAAAAGAAGATAACAACGTAAGACTGTTGATCTTGAGCAAAGTGGTATTACTGGTGATGTGTGTGATGATATTTCAAAAAGAGGTCCTGAGGACAAAGGAAGCAAGCTTCTGGTTTGGAAATAATAATTGATATTGTGATTTAATTTGTCTCAACATCAAGGCTGATTCCTTTGGATATCATAAGAATTGAAACAAAGGGGTCCAAAAGGACAAATAGTCCATTTCGTATTGATGTATTCATTTCCCCATCAGGAAGCTACTTGATCTAACTATGTAGCCAATAAATGTTAAGATGAAAAGTGCTCAGGAACATGCACGGAACAGTAGCAGCTTTTCAAATATTTATGCTTTCAGTCTTATTAAGCTTTTCTTTTTTTTTCAAGTATCAAATAGCATGAGTCTGCATTAAAGAGGGACTTTCATGCCAGCAAAAATGTTCAGATGTATCAAACTGGAAACTTAAATACATTTACCTTTTGGATTATTTTTGTAATTTTCATACCTGACATTCCACTGGGATTAGTACATGTGCTGACCGGAGGTGGGTAATGGTCCCTCAAGGATATGCTTTGCTTTCTTCAAATAAATATAGGCATACATTAGCTGGAAAAGTGTCCCAGGAGAAATTTACTTCTGAGCCTGCCAACTGTATTTCAGCCAGGCACTATTATTACTTATTTGTATTATGGTAGTACGTAGGGTAGAATGAGCCTATCATTACTGTCGGCATTAGAAGACTATATAGCAATATAGAGCGTATCCTACAGGAAGTCTTTCAAAAAACTATAAGTACAGGAAAGGAATTAGTAGCTCAAAGAAGAAGCGAAATGACTTGGCAAAGGTCACAGACCAAAAGCAGAGCCAGTGAGGGAGCTGGGGATCTGTTGATTCCCATTGGCCTAGGCTGTTCAACCACTCTAAAGAAGGATGTTTTCACATCCCAGATGGGTATAAATATAGGTAATATGTCCAGAATAACAGCTAATATAAATCAGCCTAACCCCACTGAAGTCAACAATGGCCTATTTAATTAAACCACCTATAATYATAATTTCTCATAAAGTTTGTCATCAGGATTCCTGAAATGAGCTTAAAAGAAATGGAATTAAAATAGAGACAGCAATCAAAATGAAATACCAATATAGTAGTAAAAAATAAAAATACTCTGAAAAACTTAGCGCAAACATGAGCTCCAGTTTAAAATAAGCTTGACTGATGAGGAAGGCTAGAAGGTGTCCCCAGAGCCTCTAGGGGCCTTTGTTAACATAAGTGTCCAATTGATTCTTTTCTCATTTATTGCTCATCCCTTTTGTGCATACCGCTAAATCAGCCCTGCCAGATGTCACCTATCCCATGAGGATCTCAAAAATCCTAGAATGGTTTTGTTTCTTTCAGATGTTTAATACCATCATGGGGCAAGTATGTTTTTCCTATTTCTTCCAAAGTCCTTTTATATCAAGCTRCCAGCTCCTTGCTATACCTGGAGTTCAGTTTACCCCTAACACTGCTTTATTATYGCTGTTTTCTGTGGATTTCCAGGGATCAAAGTATAAACTACAGGCCTGTAGGCCAATGACTTGAGATCTTCCAGTTAGCAAGACCTCCAAAGACAATGCAACCCATTGTCTTCAGTACAGTGGGAAGCTCTGGGATAACTTTTCACACAGGAAGCTCTTTCCTGCTCAGTTCTAGACCAGTTAAAGCTCTGAAACATAACTGAAATTACTTTAAAACTATTTTTCAGCTTCCCATGGAAGCTGGTTTTAATTTTGATTTTTAAAAAAGAAAAAGTTGCCTAAATAACAGAATAAGCTTTTTTCCTCTCCTCTCCTCTCCTCTC
>NW_028186402.1:982888-999435 GCF_003343005.1 Rhea americana
TTCTTTTCTCTTCTTCCTCTCACTAATCTAGGAGAAGCAAAATGATCAGTTGCACCCCAGGTACATGGAGGTAATTAAAGGTCAACAAGAAACTGTGCCATTTCCTAAAGTAAAATATGCACAATACATCATCGTTAGCCATGGATCCAAGACATAGAACTTCAAAAAACAGAGCCTACTGGATGTGTTGGAATGAAGGATTCCTAGGACACTGCAATATAGCAACACCTTCTGTTCTCTCTGCTAATACAAAACCAGTCCTTGCAAATGAATGAACCAAAACTTCCATGAATCCCCCAGTTGCTTGGTCTTATGCTCATTCTAGCATGAAACTGCTGGCCTTCCAGTATTTTCCCTCTGAGATTAGTCCACTGTTTAATTGATTTCACAGTTCAGACTAATACAGCATGAGGTAATGCTTGCGAATTGACTAAGCTTTGCATCATGATAGTACAGTGAGAGCTGGCACAGCACAATAAACAAAAAGAGAGGAAAATGTCAGGATAAAACATAGAAATGTCACAGAGGCCGCTTAACCCACATGCAGGGAGCTAAAAGGAAAAATCGCTGCCAACCCTGTTCCCACTCTAACTTTTGGGAGGTAAAAACTTATGGTGTCTTGCCAGCTCTGGCTAATTTGTAGTATCAGACCCTGAGAGAAGATGACAGCTGCAGACGGTGTGGAAGGAAAGCCACCTTGCAACACACTTTGTCAAGTTGCACTCTCTGGCACTGGCCCAGGGCCGGTATTGCTGGAGACATGATGAAGTGTGAAAAGTCCTGGCAGGCATTTTAGACAAATAAAAGATGGGAGGCAAGGGAAAATCAGGACCAAAAGAGATTAATATTTGTGAGGTTTATAGCAGAAGAGGGAAAGCAATAGGAAGTAACAAAATCCCCACAGGGAATTTAGTGCGACAGCAGCAGATTAAAAACAGGATGGACCTGAAGAGGAAGCTTATTTTTTCCAGCTGGACCTTCACCTGAGACCTGAGATCAGGTTGTGAGCACCAATCAGAAAAAATTAATAGGTAATAAGGAGTGAACTTGCAGGGCCCAAATATGAAAAGTTCAGCAAGATTGAGTGTGTAATGGGGGGAGCAAGTGGTGGAAAAGCTCAGGGTTTTCTAAGCTGGGACTGGTAATGGCAGAATGGCAATGTGAAACTCCACAAGCTGTATATATACCACACAAGATAACTGAAGTTGTGGTCCCAGGTGCATGCATTGGTTATACCCTATCTGCATGCTAAGGTCCRAGGTGCTGGGTATGCTTCCCCCATAAGATCTTGTTTCCTCATAAARAAAAGCCTGCAGGTAGGGAGGAGTCCCAGAAGGACCATTGACTGGGGAGATCTGGATGATCAGAGTGACAGGACAAGCAGGAGAATGGGGTAAAGGCCCTGCAGGAAGGCTCTACCAGAGGCCAGACTTGCTACCTGCCTCCCCCAGGCAGACCTACTGGGGACTGGGGTCTGCTCTGATTTGCTGGCAACCTCCTCCGTCCTGTGTGAGCTGGGAATACTTTGGGGATTTGGTGGGAATAAGGGAAACTGCATCAGCCTGAAAGTAAACTGTTAGAGGAGGTCCCACAGGCAGCATGTTAATTCAAATTACAAAATTCACATGAAAATACTGGAAGTTATTATTGGTTCTTGGCATACGGTAAATTCCTGGATTGTATTCCAGTGAAAATGCTAGACAATTTTTTTATGGCCAATTCTTTATACTGGATGTTTTAAAATGTAGATGAATTTTGCTACTCATGGGCTTGTAACAGTTTTTAGAGGAAATATTTGCATTTTTAGTTGGTGCACATTTTTAAGAATAGATTTTGTCCAGTGAAATCAAAGAAATGACTAACTTTTTTTCAAGATATTCTTCCCATTAACAGTGTATCCATTTCCTCATTATATATCATACATCACTGATAGACCACAGAATAGTGGTTCCTAGCTGATGAGACAGAAAATTTCCTGGTGGAGCACAAGTCTCTAGTGAGATACAGATGTTTCAGTAGAGAAGACATAGAGAAATCAAGTAACTAAAACCTGCTTGTACTGTAAAGACCCAGGGAGACAGTGCCAGCACTTGACTCCAACAAATGAGAAGTTGGTACAAAAACTGTTACATGGCAAAACCAACAAGCGTCACCTGGGTAGTTATCCCAGTCTCAGGACTCGTGCCCTGAAGTCAGCAGCACAAATAAGGCACAGGCAGCCCTACAAGGAGGAAAGTGGGAGGGTAACAGGCCTTCCCAGTGCATGACGGTTCTTCTGGCTTGTTGTTGACTCCAAACATGATGAATCCYCACCCTCTCTGCTTCATCTCAAAAATCTTATTCTTAGCAATTATCTTCATTTGTGTCTTTTATTTCTGTTACTTTTCAGGTCCTAAGTTGCATGGATTTAATCAAATATTACAATGCACCTATTTTCTCTCAGCCTTGTCTATCCACTACTGGCAGAGAGATGTGATCTCCAAACAAGTGTACTAGATAGAGAAGATAGACTGCATAGATGGGAAAGGAAACACAAGTCCTGTTGCCTCAGCAATATTGTTTTTGTTTCTTCTCTCTTCTTCAGCRGACTTTGCAGAGAGTTTGAACTATTAAGCCTGGCTGTAATAGCCTGATTCCACCCTGAATAACAGAGGAGTTTCAGGAGCACTGTGCAGAAAAACCTAAGCTCTTCCTCTGACCTCTGATGAGCTCACTAAGATGGCCTCAAAGTATGTGGAGCTTTTGCTTTAAGACTTTCCTTAAACTTAAGCTGCAGCTGCAATTTCGTGCTATGGGCTTTGAGTGAATACTGAGATGCTTTTTTACACAAAGATGGAAGATTTATCATGCCTTCGGGTATTCTGGATGGCTGTAAAGAATCTGTTTCAATATATGTTTCCTGGTATTTTAATTGCAGTGTTTTGCAATTCATTTCGGTTTGAAGTGCCACTGGCATGAAAAAGACCTTTATTGCTAGGATGTTGTTGAACCAGTATAAGCATGAGGACTCTTGAGCTCTGCAACAAACTTAGCTCAAAGCTGAATGTCCTGGGAATCAAAAGGTAATATTCTATCTTTTTTCAGCCTTCGGTGAGGGAATTAATGCTAAAGCAAGAAAGGTAGTTTTAGGAACTAGATTGAATGGGAATGTCTTCTGATGAAAACATACCTCTTCAGAAGGGAAGAGGCTAGGATGCCCTGTATGTCCTTGCTCATTCAATGCTTGAGTTAACGTAACAGTTTTAAGACGATATTATCTTACAAGAGCACCTCTTCCTGGTCTTAAGAGGGGCATGAATCACAAGAGTTTCCCTCAGACAGCTTGACTTACGTGAAATAGTATATGGATGTTTGAGGAAACAGCTTTTATGACCATCTTCTCATGTTCTCTTAGATGGCCCAGAAAAAGAACAGGGAGAGTAAGAAGACATGCAAAACTGAACCACAATGAACAAGGTGTAATCACAATACCATATCAGGACATCTTTGCTGTTATCCTATTTAACACATAACACTTCATAAAACTCTTGCTATGGAGATATTTGAGTCTACTGCTTACATTTGATAGAAGTTTGACCCTTATGTCTGTGCAGGACCCATCTGAAGCCTGAGAGGATGCCTTATATGTGTATAGGAATGTTTGCATGGATCAACTAGCAGAATCAAGTACTGGTTTTCTCCTATTGTGCCATGGCCATTGCAATGGTGTTACAACAACTATGCCTAGAAAAATGAGCCAAAAAAACAAGAGTCCAGTGAAGAGGAGAGATGACTAGAGTTTTGGTTGAAGCTTGAAGGCCTATTTTCATATCATTTTCACAAGCATTATGTATGACCTCAGTGGCAAATCATTTTAATTTTTTGTGTCTCAGTTTCCCTTAAGTGAGAAGAAATAGATAATATTTTCCTTGATTAAGAACATTGTGAATATAGAGATCCACAGTTCTACAAGTCCCCCTAACATCTCAGATTTAGATTTTTGTGGTTTTATTTTACAGAGAAAACCCTATGACATAGAAAGGCTTTGTCACCATATCTGTCACAGAGACAACAGTAGAGATTAATGAGGTGGAATCACAGAATCACACAGAATCACATCGAATAGTTGTTGTTGAAAGGCACCTCTGGAGATCATCTAGTCCAACTCCCCTGCTCAAGCAGGGGCACCTAGAGCATGTTAGACAGGATCGCATCCAGGTCGGTTTTGAATATCTCCAGAGAAGGAGACTCCACAACCTCTCTGGGAAACCTGTTCCAGTGCTCTGTCATTCTCACGGTGAAAAAATTTCCTCATATTCAGGTGAAACTTCCTGTGATTCAATTTTTGCCCATTGCCTTTTGTCCTGTCACTTTGCACCAGGAAAACAGGGCTAAGACATCTCCTACTAGCTCCTAATAAATGGAGCTGGATCAAACAGCTGGATMAAGACACCATTGGGTGGTCAGGACAGCAGAAAGACAGGGAATAACAGCTTTTAGGCACTATGATTTCTTCTCTGTGTGATGAAGGGMTGTAATGGTGAGTAGGTGTGTAGAGTCCCTCCAGAAGTCTATGTCCATGAGCACTCCTCCACTTCCTGCTTTCTCACACAGCAGCTTCCCAGGGAATCTGCAGACAATCTGCCAACCACTGCATTAGGGCATGCCCACAGGTACGTTAGTCTGTTTATTACCATGGCGCTGACATAGAGAGCATGGGGATTTGACCACATATGTTTCTCCTTGTTATATATGAGGATTTCTCACATTTCAGAGGATGGGCTCACTGATTTGTTAGCAGAGATGTTTGCTTTTGGGGTCATCCCAGGAAGACTTTCAAAATGGTACACTGAGTATATCAACCAGGTGCTCAAATTATTTGAGTATTGTCTTATTGCTGTTATTGACATTTTTCCCATAACCCTTCCCATACTGACATCTTCCCCACTTGTGTACAGATCCAGTGCTTCCATATATAAAAGGGGAAATGAGTTTGCATTCATTTTCTTCGGACTCCTGCTGGACACGTGCCTAGGCACACTGAAATCACAAAATGAGGATAGACTGTCGCTTTGCCTTTTGTGTGCTTTTCTTTGATTTAATGGCTTTTCAAGACTAAATACCACTGAACCAAAAATGTGTACTATAGGCACCTGAACTCTCATTTAAGTGTGAGAGATGGTTTTATGGAATGGACATTTTTCTTTGTGATTCTCTTTTTGTTCCTTTTTTCACAGACTCTCCTGGTAGTACTAACTTAAGTAGCTCACAAGGGTGTTTTGCAGATTAATTAACAGCTAAGTATTATTAAGCAGACCGCAAACCTAATAAAGTTTGAGTTGAACTTTTGAACCTATGCTGTTCATGTGGGTTCTAAATTAGCTAAACGAGCTTACAGAGTATTGCTGTATCCAGATGAAACAACCAGGGTGAATTTAGGTATGTAAATGTAATTACTTGCCTTGGAATTTAGCCAAAATCATAGACAATGTACTATCGCTGCTCTTACAAAATAACTGTAGTTTTAAAACTATGGCATACTGTATAGTAAACTGCAGTAGTATACTTCTTGCATGAAAAATATGAAGGATATTTAAATTAGAGATAATTGAATTAAAGATGATTGAATAAATATTTTTGAGGTTTTTGCAAATTCATCTCAAAATAAAAACGTAAAATATTCTGAGAAGAACCAAACATGATTTTTTTCAAAACTGTTTTACTCGATTATAAAAATGGAAAAAATGTGAAGTTTTGTTTGACTTTTTAAAATCAAAAATAAACATTATTTTAAGCTATATTTTAGATTAAAAAAAGAATAGTTTGACAAGAGAAATTAATCTGATAATAAGTAAATTCCACTGAAGAGGTAATGTCATATCCAAGAAGGTAACTTGATTTGTAAGAGACTGTTTCATCCATTGGCTATGTCTTTGTCCCTTGACCACAAAGGAAGTAGTGGTGAATTTATCTCAATTCATATTAGTCATCAAAATTACCTCTCTAGTCTTAGCTTATAGTATAAATTCCTTCTGTTGTCCATGGAGGGAGAGAAACAGCACCAGAGGTTTAGACACTGATGTCCATCTCTGTCAGCTTTAGAGATGAGCATATTGGACCAAAGTCAAGCAGAATGAGCTTTTCCTTAAAGTGACCATATTGCTGATTTAAGCATCTTACTTATGTGTGTTTAGTTAGGCTAAATGAATCTGCTCCTTAGGATGTGATTATGTTAGGRGAAATGTGCTAGCACAAGGAAAATACATTATAGTTACTGAGATGTGAGCAAACCTAGAACAGAAGCATTTTTACAGAGAAAGAACCCTCGTATGGTCAAATCCTACCATGAGACCTAGGAGATCTGAGTCTAATTCCCAGCTCTGTGGATTTTTTTCCAACTTTCCTTATCTCTCTATGCTGTAATGTTATTATCTTTTGAGACTATAAATCTTCACATGAAGATTTACCTTTACTACCTCCACTTATCCTTTTTATTAAAAAAAGAAAAAAAGAAAAAAAGTTTACCATCCTGGGTTTCGATTCTCGTTTTATTGACTTTCCTAATCTGAACCATAACAATGGCATATTCAGAGCACCAAAAAGTTATTATCTTCCGGATGGAGGAGCCAGGAGCTATGCATTCACTTTATGAGTTCATCTATAATCCGGTGCATTTACAAACCTGAATCTTTAACATATATACTTAAATAAGGCTGTCAGGAACTTTGCACATCAGTGTTGTAAAAGCAGATCTAAACATTCAGTCTCCTGTGTATAAGCAGACAGATCTTTGCTCAGAAAGGCAAACAAGCTATGACTATTATTAGCATTTATTATTAGCTACTTTGAACTTAGCACACTCTCTTTTTAAGTATGAGTTTGATGAGCTATTTGGCATTCATCTCAAGGGCCTTCTTCCAAAACATGCAATAAAAATGAAATGCATAACAACCTTTAAAACATCTCTTCTCTCCCATGCATATATCTTTGTCCAAAATCTTCTGTTTAAAGAAAATTAAAGCTCAGTTAATCTCCTTGAAATGCTATTGTGTAATAGTGTAGAATTTGAAAGTGTACAGTATTCAGATAACCACAGTTTATAAAGAAACCCTGATTGCTACTAATGCCAAGATGTTCTATAAATTKATTATTCAGTGAATTGAAGGTAAATAGTCCCATCTAGAACTTTTAATGTGTCCTATGTTCCTGTGGAATGGAAATAGCCCTTTTTTCTTTGTCTGTCTTGCTGCWTATGTGGTTCCCAGAAAACCATGCAAATACTCACAGAATTTTCCTTAGCACCTTAGAGTAAAGCAATTGTTGTGTCATTTTGTAAATGAAGAAATGAAACACAGATGAATTAAGTGAGTCAAAGTCAAAAAGGAATTTTTTTGTAGCTGAGGTGAAAATTGATACTCAAATTTCATTACTTCAATCTACTGTTCAACGTATTATTTTTCTTTTTTAATTACTTTTATAAGGAAAACATTTTATTAACTATTTCCATTTTACTTTGTGTGTTTTAGGAATAGAGTAAGCTCAAAATATTTGATCATAACCAAATTCAAGTCAGGCACTTTCAGATATAATTTGCATCCTGAATTCAGAAGATCGGTGCATTTCTAGTCATTGAAGAAACTACACTACAGTAAGCCAAAAGGGAAAGGGAAAGGTAATATGGCAAATAGGAATCTTTCTATTCAGAAAATCCTCTTGAGTCTTCATAAGTTTTAATAACAAGTGAGAAATTAGTGACATTTGAGTTGGGAGATTGGCAAAACCTACCTAGCAGCCAGGTTTGTCTTTGGGGAATATTCACTTTCCTCTTAATAAGTGGAGATTCATGCCTATAAGCTTTCCTTAACAAGCTGAAGACATGCCTCTAAAAAAGAAAAAAAACAAAAAAGGAAAAAAAAAAAAAAAAGAAGTTAAGCTTCGCTCTTTGCATGTCTTTCCCATGCTGTTACACAGAGCAGCCTTCAAACATTGGTGCTTTTGAGCTGGTAGACCATTTTCTGCTACTTTGTATGAACACAGAAAAAGCCAAACTGGCTCAGTCCAGCAATCCATCCTTCTAGTATCCTGTTCCTTATAGTAACTAGTGTTAGTTGCTTACAGAAACACAGTAAGAAACAAGATGAGTGTTACATAGCATTTTCTGGCTTTTTGACATTTATTATGTTTAAGGACTTCTTGAATTGAGAGGTTTTATGTGGTCCATCCTGTTAAATAGGAACTCTCTTCCATGACTGCGTGACATCTTCTTTAAAAGCTCATTGGTTCTTCTGAGCAGTGTCAATGATTTTCAAAATTTAATACTTCCATTGCAAAACTAGTATTTCCATTTGTTTGCCTTTTTCACCCTGCTGCCTATGTGATGTGGTGACTGCTGTTTCTTCATTCTTTGTCATATTGTAGACATATATCATATGTCACAGAATTCTTTTCTTTTCTAGAGATTTATAGCTTGCTCACAGAAGTAATTTCCAAACTCCTCTGATTTCATAAAAGCAAGGAAACCTAGAGCTGTTCAAAATTTAATTTTCAGTTTTGCTGAAAATGTTGGTTGCAATTCAAGAAAAACAAAATGATGTCTCTGTGGCTTTTGACTGGGAAGACTGTTGTC
Source organism: Rhea americana (assembly GCF_003343005.1). Lineage (NCBI taxonomy): Eukaryota > Metazoa > Chordata > Aves > Rheiformes > Rheidae > Rhea > Rhea americana. The sequence goes on from NW_028186402.1 coordinate 991,494, forward strand.
AAATTCACCTCTGCTTTTAGGGGGAAAGCAATGTTGAGTCTTCCAGGAAACGGCTAGGAAGTAAAGCAGATGTATTGGAAACTGAGCCCTGGCTCTGCACCTGCCCCAGCCCCGCAGCTCAGCTGGAAGGAAATATGTTGGTTTAACCTTCTGCTCCAAACTCTGTTTCTGCTGGAAAGAGAAGTTGAGGTGGGCTTTTTGGGTGGTGGTTGGCACCCTGGCAGCTCCTTCTGAAACAGACATTTTTTCCCCCTTCTGCCCTGGAAATCCCTTCACAAGGTAAGATTCTCACTTGTGAGTTTTCCTTATGGTTTTGATATGACAAGCTTTTCCCTCACCCAAACATTTTCAGTTTTTCCTGCCTCCCAGCTGTAAGCTCTGGTAAGGCCTGAAAGGAACAGTCCTAGTGCAGAATTTCTATCAATTGTATTTTAGACTATCATTTGTCAAGTGGAATTTTAAAGTGCCAAGTGATGGAGATTTATTTAACGACATTTTCTTTTCCCAGAGTGTCTTTGGTGATTTTCTTTCAAGCTCACTTTCATCCTTCCCTGCTAATTAAGACCTTTTGAGAGGAATATCAAAATTAAACTTCCTCTGATACCTCATTCWTTGTGAACCTCTCTGCCAAGGCTCAATGCCTTTACATAAAATGTGATTCTCCTCTGAAAGTGAGTGTACAAAGTAATATGCGAGATTCATTATTATTTCCTTTTCTGCTACACTTCTACAGATCTAGCTACCTTTAAAATATACTAGCGTGTTAGAATACACTCAAAGGCTATACTTTGACTTCAGTAACTATGAATTGTTCCTGCAAAAATTAACAAGTCTCATTATACTAGCTAATTACCTGAGTCTTGCCATATTTTTTCTTATCATAATTGAAGGTCTTACATAACTCAGTGTGCTAATTTTTCTGGTTGATATTTATCTCAAACATTGTAAAATTTGAAGAGTGTCTCTTATTTATTGTTGGAGGGGAAGGCGTGAAAGTCTTTAGCTGTGTAAAGTCTTAATTACACCTGTACAAACCCACTGAGCCCAGTTCTTAGTCAATACAGATTTTCCTTCATTTACACTTAAATTAAATTTATTTGGGTCAGAGCTGAAGATTTCACTAAGTAAATTAAACTTGCTGAAGAAAAGCCACATCTTCCCRCCTAGCCTGAGTTAAGGCAAGGTCAGATCTAGATGGGGATGCAGGGAGGAGCACATGAAGACTACATCCTGTGCAGTACCTGCCCACAAATATTGGATAGATTTTCTCTCCTCTCGTGAGGATGGAGCAGCAAGGAGATTCCATGTCAGATAACAGCTGTAGGATGCATAGGTAGAGGTTATACACGATTTTTTTCTTTTTTACAACACCAGASTAACACTAATGGACCTTAAATAGATGTTCAAGGAGGACTTATTATGTTCAAATTAAAACCAAAGCAAGACCTTCATAAAAAGGGGTATGACTTTGCAAGGTGAATAGGACTGAAGGAGGTAATGATCTATCTCCCAGCTTCCAAAGTCAGCAGTCTCAGTGTAGGGCCTAAGATGTCACCATATTTACATAGTTCCCATTTCAAAAGGCTTTTCCTCTAACATCTTGGCATTGTAAACATAGTCTTGGGAGGACAGTTTAGTTTCCAAAAAGGAGGTCTGCAAAACTTTAGGACAAGATCCTAAATGTTTTTGGTGTAAAATATGTTAATATTTTGCTGTATTCTTAAGGATATTTTTACTGGCAATAACTTCTTCCAGTGTTATTTTCTTAATGATAACAGGTGTTGCTCATATACTGCCTACTTAGTGAATGCTCTTCTCTTGAGATCTCTGGTTGGCCCATGCAATTATCAGTCGGCATTTTCAATAGGAAATTATAACTTGGGGCCAAATTAACTTGCTTTCAGGAGCTGTGCTGTTATGGAATTATTAGATGATAATAGCAYCATTAATGAGAGCCCTTGCTGAATACTGCATTGTGTGAAGTTTGTGTTGTGGTTTGATTCAAAAAGTTACCAAATGCTTGTGATAAGGTTGCAAGCTATACAGCATCACATGGGAAAACAGTCTTGTTTGGATCTAAGAGTGTTTTTGATTATAYGAATTCTGAGTTCTGGACCACTTTCCACACCATCTGCAGCCARTCTGCATAGCCTGGGAAATTCAATCAGACATCTTGCCCATCTGTAAAACCAGAACTACTCCGTTACTGTTTCACCCTAATTAATGGGGTTTATTTCACTTGCTTCTTTGTTTACTGCTATTCCTGCTCTCTAAATCCTACTAGAAAGACTACAGAGTAGATTCAGCGCCTGATTACAAACGCTTCTAAAAGTATTATAAAGTACGTAAAAAGAAATAATTTGACTTGGTAAATTCAGTATGTTAAATTGGGTGGATGTGGCAGATATAGGAGTGAATATAATTTGTAGTTCCAACCTTAAATAAATAACTGATTCCAAAAAGCTCTTTTAAACTTTCTATAAATTCACACAGTATACAGTTTTTCTAGTAAATGTGGTATTGTTGTTCAAAAAAAGTTACATTAAAATCAGTGTAAAAGATAAGAACAGGGTGTGGTAGTTGGAGACTAGACTGCCTGGATTGAAAGGATAAAACAGCCACAGAATATTAAGATCTGTGAATTAGGCTGCTGATTTATATTAACTAAATACAAAAGAGAGAGCTCTTCAGTCTGTTTGTCTAAGAGTAATCCACATTTTCTAGGCTTCTCATTTTTATTAGAATAGAAGGCATGCAGAAGGAGGAAGAGTGTGAACATGGACTTGAGACATTTCCATAACCACTTCCTGAAAATGCTTTGAGTGACCCAGGCTTGCTCAGAAGCATCAATTCTCTTCTGAGCTGCTGCACAGGCAGAATCAAAACCCAGCTGCTGCCGAGCTAATAAAAACCATGTTAACCAAATCACAGCAAATTCTTTTTTTTGGGGGGGAGGGGGAAATATGCTTTTGCATTTGTAACCAAAGCTCAACTTCCCCTCCACATTACTCCATGTTTCAGCTGTTACAATTTCTGTCTGAGATCTTTGGTAAGACTTTTAAATCTGGAAATTTATTAAACTTAAAGAAAATCCTTACAGCAATAYTGGAATCATAAAATCCTCCCCCAGCCCTTAAAAGCTTGTGGTTGAAAGGATACAGTCTCTGGAGAGAGCAGGTCAGGTGTGGGCAGCTGACTTTTAAGGAGTGCTTTAGGCGGGGATTTCCTTATGTTCGTGTAAAGCCAGACAAAATCCTCTCGTGGGTCAGGCACCTGCCCAGGTGCACAGGGTTACGGGATGGGGTTGGTTTTGTGCCCTTCCAGATAAATGTAAGGTTTAAGCATCCACAGTTTTGGAAGGGACCTTTGGAGACTAGCAGCTAGCAAATATCATGTGTGACCAGCATGATCCTGATGTGACAACCTGAGCCAGACATAAAAAAGTGTGATTTTCAGTATGAGAGAGAAGCTGCAGCACATTCCCCTTCACATGTGCATGCTCACACTTGCTTTAGAGGCTTATTTTTGACTAAGCTCCATATTGTGGCTTCTGCAGAGCAAAGCCTTTAGAACAAAAGATGAATGGGTCTGATAGAGATTTTCAATGAGTCAAACATATATATATATATATATATATACATATATATATACACACACACTGTTTTAATGAGCTCTTTCTTGGATTTGCAGTTTTTTAGGGTAGTTATTTCCTCTTACGAGTGTCTAGAAATTACTGAGCACTTTATGGTCACTGCCATCAACAACTAATGAATAAAAATGATGCTGATTATATCACTTGAACAAGATTGCTGAAAAGCTTTAATCACAACAATGTAACAGATTAATTAGAATGTCCAAAAAACAGAAACAATGTGTCTGAGTTTGAGTAGCTTGAGTGGGAATTTTTACAAGTATACAGAGAATTTTAATAACAAGGAAAATCAATTATATTTATAAAAGGTATAATAATCATAAATACATAGTGAATTATAGTGCCAGCTCCAATACAATGCCTTGCATCAGTAGATCTCAAAGCACTTTTTAAAGGAAGCATTCATTAGCATCATAATGCAAACCAAATTAGTTTTGTTAATTTGCATTATTGCAAAGAGTTGTGTGATCAGGGTAAAAACGGAAACGTATAACTGTGCATGCAGGTGAGTCATTAATTTTTCTATTGGGCTGAAGGGAGAGAAGGGAATAATGGGAGCTGAAATGTTTTGCAAGCCTGAAGAAAAGGAAAAGATGAAAAAAAGAAAATATTCTGGTTTGATCTGGGTATGGTAGACTTCAATGAATAAAAAGAGGGAGTTGAGCTTTACCCAGTTTTAAATTGCCTGTAACATACTTCTAAAAGTTATAAGGTTGTATATGATTAAGCAATTGACTTCACACATGTGCAATGCAATAGTCTACCCTGTTTGCAGTAGTTTAATCACCTGGGGCCTGTGGAGTTCTGGTAAACCCATTTTCAAGATATCACAGAAGAAGCACTGGAGAAAAATCTGGGGAATGACAGTCCAGAGGGAATGCTTATTTTGTTTCCTGAAATGTGCTTAGATTTTTTTTTTCAGTTTGACCTAAGATTTCCTGTGTTTACCCACAGAACTACAGTGCATGTCTGTAGAACACATAGTGCCAAACTTGCTCTGGAACACCTTAATCAACTAGTGAAACCACTGTGTCACAGAGATGCCTCAGAGAGGTGTCTTGGGTATATTCTAGTCACAGGTTTTCCAAAGGAACATTTTTATACTGGAAAATGCTATGTCACTTCAATGATTTGGGGAAAAACTTTCATTTGAGGATAGGGTTTTCTCTTTTTTTTGATGACTTTTTCACTTTTAAATGATTTTATTTTATTTTATTTGGAAACTCCAGAATAATAAAAAAAAAAAAAAAAAAAAAAAAAAAAAAAAGTTGGTTTTGTTGAAACAATGTATTTCAGCAAGTAAAAAATAACACTTCTTTCCTCAAATTTCCATTTCCAAGGTATTGTGAAATTCTCCCCCCCCCCCCAAATCTGGGAGAAAAACTGAATAGAAGTTTTGTGGAATTTTCCATGAAGTTAGGATTCCAGTTTATTAACTCCCTGGTATATGCATCCAAGTGAGAAATTTAGAATTAATATATTCAGACAATTAAACTTCATTTTCTGATCATTAATTGCAAACAAACAGAGAGATTTAATTTAAGCATGGATTTGTCAGTACTTGCAATTGTGTGACCCATTGTGTAACCCACAGTTTTAGTGAACAGATCTTTGCCTAGGATTTGATTGTGGGCAGTTCATCTGAGCTCTTGATAACATACTCTCTGCCTAGCGATGTTCCCTGCTCCCAGGTTTAAATCCATTCCCACCCTCAGCAGATATTTGTTTGTGACACCTGCTTTAAAGATGCTACAATGAATCTCTTTCCAAGTCACTTTGCCTGAAGGCATTGGCAGCTGTAACTCATGATCTCCTCATATAGCCTGGAGAAATCACTGAAAATATGTTAGGGATAAATAAGGACTGTGACCTGAAGAGTATATTTTAAATTAATTTAATAGGTAATATTTTATAGACTTTAACTTGTATTAAGAGAGTGTTTTTTYCCCCCTCGGCAGCTGTGTGTTTTGCTCTCTTGCTCTCTGTTATTTTCAGTCATAGAAACTGAGATTAAATTGTGATCCAAAAGAATGACGTCCTTTTGCATAGGTTTTTGACYACTTTCCATCTGGAAGTCTCAGGAAGACCTTCAGCATCTCCATCTGGTACAGCATTGAAGTTTTTGGTAAATGTAGATAGAGTAGGGAAAAAAGAGTTTATAGTGATCAGACTCATACAAAGACTGAGGAAACAGGAGATTTGAAAGCAGTCAGATAGTAAGGATCATTTCAAGAAAGATTAGGGAAACTCTTCAGACGTTTTTCAAAATCTATCCTCCAGATGCTCACTCCAATCTATCAGCATCCTCTGTTAACTTAAGCCAAATCCCYTTCACCAAAGTCCTGCCTTGGCTAGCTCTTAGGAAAGCAAAGACAATAAATAGGGAGAAGGTGCAGAGACAAACACTGGCATGTGATGTGCCGTATTGTTTAAGCGTTTGAACTTTCTCTACATGTTTTTTCCCACGCCCCCTACTAGAATCCTAGATAATGCTTGGACAGACTGTGCTCCATAGACAGTTTGCAGAAAACCACCCGTCTTCAAAGGAGGAGGTAGTTTAAGTGGATGATGTGAGCTATGGGATGATGTGAGCAAGTGGCTGTGCCACTTGCCCTCACGGACAGATGACAGACCCCAGCTCTACCTGGCTTACAGCTATAGACACAGCCAGGGAGACCACATGTGTAATGAAACAGCTAATTTTTAATGCAGCTAGGTTTTTAGACACTCTTTTCGGGCYTTATCTCCTCATTCTGCAGAAAACAAGGTCTTTGAGACTTAGAAGGTCACTTTGGGGAAGGATTTACTGTGGGCTGGAGCACACGTTAAGGAGATGGCCTGAGTAAGTTGCTTGGCTTATTCCTGTCTTCAGGCATGGTTTTAAATGGTCTAAAATTGGTTCCTCCTGGGACATACAGGTGCCTGCAGGGACTGGATATTCTCTTCTTGAAGCCATTTTCAGTATGCAATGGACAGAGTCTCTGCTCTGTGTATGGGCTAATGTCATATATATCTCCTTCATACACTCCCTTATTCCTGCTCTCCTTCAGCAACACCAGGTCATGCAGCCCCGGCTGAATGAGATCAGTGAAGTGGCGTACTCACAGCATTTTTGCCATTTCACTGTTATCAATTACATGGGAGTGAATTTGCATACTTAATTCCATTGACTTTCTTTCCTAAGGGCTAGATACACAATGGTGCTGGGTGCCTCCCGAAAGGGAAAGAGCGTGCTCTGGGAAGCCAGTGGGAGGTGAAAGACCTCAGCATCTCTAAGAGTGGGCCCAGCATGGTGCAGAAAAAAGCACTGTTTCCTAGTAGTATATACCTAATTGTATTGAATTGTAGTACTATTTCTACAGTAAGATAAGTTAATGAACCTCAGCTGATTATGCCCTAGTTTAGTTAATAGTTCACATTATTATTTAAATGTGAAGCAGTAAGTATGCCAKCCTATAATTGTTTTTACTATTTCTCTTTTTTTATTATAGTGCATCTGTAGTATGTGGTTTAATTATGTTTTACTCCATACTCTATATGTAAATGAAGGGAATGGTCTCTTTCTTTCTTTTCTTTCTTTCTTTCTTTTTTTTTTTTCCTTACATGCAACAACAGTATTAGAGAGGATTAACAGCTGGATGATGGAGGTCCAGGATTAGGAGACAGGAGAGATGCAGCAGGCAGTCTTTGGGTGACCCAGACCAAGCCACGTGGGCTGCGTTTCCGGAAGCGGGAGGCCGGAGTTCATCGCAGCAAGCAGCCCTCTGTCTTTTTGTGTGTGAGGTTCTTCTYTGCTGTTGAGGAGAACTGAAAGGCATGGTGTGAAGCAGAGATACAGCTGTGAAGTGGCTACAGATTTAGAAAYTAATGAGTAGTTTTTCAGCCCTGCTAAGTGCCCAGAGTTCTCTTCCTGTTCTCTTCAGGGAAGTTGAAGCTGTAGAAAATCAGGCCACTGCTTTAGTTGCCTAAATAAAGATTTAGTCTCCTGGYTGTTATGAGCCTCAATTCCAGCACACCTATGAAAAGGATAATAGTCCTCCAGYAAAATATTGCTGCTGAGAAATGTCACAGTTGTTTCTGCATTGCAAATCATATCAACTGGGAACCTACTTGGGAAGAGCAGAGAGGGAATGGAAACCTGCTTCCTGTTCAAGCCCACTCCTCTGCACTGGTGCTGGAGTGACGTGCTTAGCATGTATTCCTGCGATGGATAATTTCTGGCTCTTGAGCTATCAGGCAATAGCCTGCTATGTGTATTCTCATTTGCTGTTTGGGGGCCAGTGCTGCCCT
>NW_028186402.1:999618-1084661 GCF_003343005.1 Rhea americana
TAGGGATCCGGATGGATAGTTTCCAGTAGTACTCTGAAATTAGGCTGAAAAGAATCTTACAGCATTGTCCGTATCTTTRAACGTGGGGAAAATGTTCTCCATTGATTTTTATGTATTTTGAAGTTAATATACTGCATGTCGCATAACTAATGGCTGCGTTATAATGAACGTACATAAGTGGGGGAAATAAAAGCTGAGAGATCAACCTTAATTAACTCTCCTTAAATGCCAGGTGCTTACGTATGGAACCATACTGGAGCAAAGGAGTACATGCTCATTACTACCGTTATCTAATAGAGTATATTTTTCCTCCTGGAAACGAAATCTATCTAATGAGTCTAAAATGGTATAAATATGCCTAGTGTAATAAATGAGCCACAAGGCAGACTGGGCTGGAAGACAATCTGTATTTCAGCTGTTTTACAGCATTTGCATCATGGGGAAGCTGATGATTTTTAGACTAACATTTTCACTCGCTGATTACATTCCTTGTTTTATTTTAAAACGGCTCATAACCCAAATCAGAAGATGATAGAAGGCTGATTGTTTTGCTTTCCCACTGATCTCACAAAATGCCTACTTGATCATAGACAAATGTTGTTATTATTCTTCATTTTATTCTTGTATGTTATCCAGTTGCAGGGAGAGTTTCATCCATGAAAAGGATCACAAGATTTAAAATCTTTCTTTTTAGCACTGTGATTCTTGTATTAGAAGTGTGGCCTCTGCCTAGAGCCATCTCCAGTTCGGCTCTCTCCGTGACCGGGCTCATCTGACCTGTTCTGCAGCACCAAATCTATCTGATCATGCAGAGGGAGTTTCAGAGGGCCCCGACAGCTATTGTCAAGAATCCAARCTCCAATTGTGAATGGATTTTATAAAGTCTGACATGAGAGCTCACACTGTGCTCCTGTCCCTACCTTGTCAGAACAGGCAATAGGCATCTGTCTCTATTTTGATCAGAGAACAGTAAATGCAAACCCAATGGTTACTGCTAACAGCCCTACCTGCTGCATAGAGATAGCTGTTTTCATCTGAAATTTTTTTGTTTTGCTTGTTTATTTTTGTTTCTTTTTTTTTCCAGGAGGAAAATGAGAGCTCAATGAAATAATCAAATRCTTTTGTAGAAGGAAGGGAGGGAAAGAGTCCAGAGGATCAAGATTACAAGGCATTATTGTCCAGCAGAAAGAGATTTGCACACTACAGTAAAAGCATAAGAGAGATCTCTGCTTTGTCACAACAGAAAAGAAAACTGCTTATTAAGAAGTTTGAAACCATCTTCTGAATTTGGATTGCCTCCATTTTTGATCTCTGTAACTAGGATGAGCGCAGGGGTGCAGATTTTCCAAGGCTGGTTTTGTAGCTCTGGAGGAAACGTCTCAGATTGGGATATAGAAAAAGAACTCTCTGAAGAGAGAGTTGCTTTTTGGGAAACTTAGGTCATATTCTTGGAACCTAAAGACATTAAATGGAAATATAACCAAAAGCAAATATCTTTCAGCACCTATTTCTACTGAAGCACAGTTATTTAGTCTGGATATAATAAAAGTGCTAAGGAAAAGGTGCCCTTTAATTGTTACTGCAGGGTTTTAAATTGACAAGCCTTAAAGGCTGAAGACTGAGTCTCTGATGTTAAAAAGCTTGAAAATAGGGAGCTCCACACAGTTCAAATAATTTCAGGTAATTGTAAGTAATCCGAATTGAGACTCAAGGCTTCAGGGTTTTACATAAGTGATTCACATTTAAAGAAGCTCTGAATAAACATGAATTCAGATTTTAGAAGCCTCACTGGGGTATTAGACACTTTCAATAAATTTTCATTAATCCTTTTGGGCTGATGCAAGAGAGGGCATGCCCACTCTGAAAGAGGCATCAGTCTATGGAAGAAGAAATTGCAAGAAGACTGGAAGGATAAAGGAAGATGCTGTAGTTATGCTTTGTGTATTAGTTTTACTCAGATCAAATTCTGCGCTTTCTGTCAGGCCCAGGGCAATGARCAAGTCAAGGAGCATTATTTAATGAGCTGGTGTCAGCAGGAAGCTTGACCTTGGGGCTTTGTGGGGCTTGACCTACCGAATGTTACAGAGTTGCAAGTGAGGATGTAGAATGCCTCAATATCCACCTTGCAGAGCRTGATGCTCGTGTTCAGCACTGTTATGATTTGTGCAAACAGCCTGCCCGTAGCTCTTTAGCATTGAGATCAGGCAAAAACCTGGTGTTCAAACATCCTGACTGCTGTGTGATGCAAAACCTTTGGGTCTGAGGAAGCTTGATAAAGCAGAATCAGTGAGCCTTCAGGGAAAAACTACACCACAATTGTAACTCCRTTTACAGAGATGACCATGAAAGCTTGTCAGTGGTTTAAAGTGGACACCTGTGGTTGGTTCCATCATCACAGTCACTTCTGGATTCTCCGTAGGAAATGACTTGACCTGTATAAAGAAGTATTTATCAACCCTTAATGCTCCTGTTGGGTTGGATACACAAGGCGACRCAAGTGTTTGAAAGCTGGACCTCATTGCCGGTGCTGAAAGACTTTGYTTTAACACATCCGACTGCCAACCTCCAGCTCTGTATAAGGCACTGAGGGTTGCTACRACAACATACTAGGAGAGTTACTGTCTGTCTGTGAGGCAGAGATACGCATATTGGCTCAAAATGAGATGTGGGCTAATACTCATCCACTTAGTAAAATGATGTCTGAGAAGGGATTTGTGAGAGATCTATAAGAACGTAAGTGGTATGACAGAGTTAAACAGGGAGTGTGTGRTCATGTTCTTTTCCAGTATGAGAATTAGCATCAAAGGAAACCTGCAGACAAAACCATCAGAAAGACTCTTCACACAACATGTAGTTAAGCTGTGGAATTCCTTGTCATAGGATGTCATGGATGCTGCACAATGAAATGAGTTCAAAACAGGATTGGACAATTAAGTGATGGTCAAGGAAACCAAAGACACCTCCTCTGTCTTAAAAAAAACTCCTGAGCTGCCAATTTCAAGAGGGTAAGAGGGTGTTTTTAGGGAAGTATTACCTACTTGTCCTATTTTTAAACTATCACCTAGGCATCCATCTCTCGCCACTGTTTTCAACACAATATTAGACTAGAATGAACCTTTGCTCTCAGCTGGCTCTCACTTCCAACATAACTCCAAGAAAAAGCAAGATTCTCAATGGTTTCTGATCCAGTAATTGAGATTCTGTCTGCTGGACTGTAGGATGGTGTTAACATCATCAGAGGATGGGGTTAGAATCATAGACTCATAGAATCAGTAAGGTTGGAAGGGACCTCTGGAGATCATCTAGTCCTACCTCCCCACTCAGCAGGGTCACCTAGAGCATGGTAGACAGGGTTGCATCCAGGCAGRCCTTGAATATCCCCAGAGAAGGAGACTGCACAACCTCTCTGGGAAACCTGTTTCAGTGCTCCGTCACTCTCACAGTGAAGAAATTCCCCCTCACATTCAGGCGGAACTTCCTGTGCTTCAATTTCTGCCCGTTGCCTCTTGTCCTGTCACACAGGACAACTGAAAAGAGTTTGTCCCTGTCCCCTTGACACCCTCCCTTCAGATACTTGTACACATTGATAAGATCCCCCCTCAGTCTTCTCTCCCCCAGGCTGAAGAGGCCCAGCTCTCACAGCCGCTCCTCATAGGGCAGGTGCTCCAGCCCTMTGATCATCTTTGTAGCCCTATGCCGGACTCTCTCCAGTAGCTTAGTTCCAACTAACACGCCACAGCTCAGCCAAGCAGCTCCATCTCACATGTCAGGTCCTGGAGTAGGAGAAGCACCACTTTAGTGATACGATGCATGATGCAAATGTAGGAAAGTCCTGTGCCCTGTGGGTAGATGCAACCATAGGAAATTCACAAATCTACATCTGAGCAAAGAAATACCTGAGATCCTACAGGCTACGTTTCATTCCTCATGTAAGGTTTTTGTATTCATTGGTGCCCTCTTCTCTTCTCTTCTCTTCTCTTAAGGGCTATAGCAAGTTCTAATTTCATTCTTATACATCTTCATTTTTGAAACTATTTTATTTATTTTTATGTTTTTGCAAAGAGTTTAGTCTTTTCAAGTCTCCTAAGGATGACATCCACTTCTGAATCAGATGAAGAGCATATCAGGGACTCCCAGCACAGCAGCTACTTTAATTCAGTTCTTCACTTGAAGATAATTAAAATAACTGGGCTGGCAAGATGAATCAGGTGCCAAGGTGTTCAAATAAGGTAAGCTTGCTTTAGTGCCTGGAGGAAGAGATTCCAAAGCTTCTCTATGGAATCCAGGAAAAGAAACAAAACAAAACTAATTTTACTTCATGTTGAAGCTGTGTCTGTAAAAACAGCTTTGGATATGAAGTAGGGAGATTTTTTAATATGATTTTGATTTTTTATTCACTGACAAATTAATAATGTTCAAATTTTAAAATAGCAGATYGGTTCTGATCTTTTCTTAGGGAAAGAGAAAGGGAAGGAGAAAGGTGATTTGAGGGAATATTTAGATCTGAGGAATCACTGCTACGTGCCATGGGGTTGAAAGGGATGTTAAAAGAAGGCTGGACTAGTGGGGATTAGCTGTGGGCATGGCTAAAAGGTGGGGAATATCAAGAGAAAAATTGAAACTAATATTCGGCTGTGCCTGCTCTCCTTGCCTCGAAAGTTAGACAGTTTGATTTGAATAGCCACTGATACGRACCAAAGAATCACTAAAGTGCTTTAAATGAAGCCAAGGATTTAGAGAATACTCAGAGTCAATTACACGGTCTCTGTTTGAGGGGCAGCAATTTATTAAAATATGTTAACTCGTTCTCTTGCAACTGTGTGGCCGTAATCTAATGTTTTCCTTGTTTGCAGGCCTTAAATCAAATCTAGGCAGATTAAAAAAGCATTAAAGATTAACTGAACATATTTCTAGGTGGCTGCAATTTCTATAGTTACTACAATATGAATCAAGTGAAAAGGCATCTCTAGTGAATAGGGCAGGGRTTTTTCCAGTGAGTGGTCTTTCTACTGAATTATGCATACTGGCAAACAGTTTTAAAACAACTAATTTGTACTAAGAAATGGAATCAATAGAAGATTGTGAAATATTTGGATGGAAATTTGAGTCAGTGAGAAAGCAGTAAGACCAAAGGCATAGTTGGAGGAGGAATGGTTTGGAAGCTGGAATTCGATTGCAGCATTTCTCCTTAATGCACAAGTCGCTTCATGTGCTGCTATTTCTGAGTGAACATCCTGGAAGATGAAACAGGCATATTGAAGAGAGATGTTTTTTCATCACTGAATCAAAGAGTTCTGAATGTTTCTTTCTTCCCTAAAATGTGAAGACAAATCAGCAGTCTGGAGGCAGATTATTGCTCAGTATGTGTATTTTGCTATCCAGTTCACTTGTTTATGTATCTACTAAAATGTCATAAATCTAGAGTAAGCTAATTATTATTCTGCAGCTTCTTGATATTCCAGTATCTTTCAGTATATCAGAAAGAGACACATCTGTTTTCTTAAAAAATTTCACACTTCATTTCAGAAGTTGCTAGCTTTCTGTGTATCCTCAAGGGCAATCTCATTACAGTTGTAGTTTCGTCTGTAATGTCAAGAACAGGAAATTTCCTTAGGATTCAAATGATGCTTATAAGGCAATTTCTACACATACTTTACTGGATGGCAAGGTTTATTTGCAGTATTTTTTTCTTCCAAAAGAATCAAACAATGACTGTCATGTTARCCATCAAAAAAACCCAGCCCTTGTTAAAGGACTGAGAATATGAAAAGAGCCTATGGCATGGAGTTGTTGTTTTCCCTCTGAAATCTAGTCTGAGCAATATTAAATCTCAGTTTTATTATTGTAACACACTTTAGAACTCTAGAAGCTCTTAATACTGCAAGGTGTTAATGCAGTGAGAGTAACCCTGTGTACTACAATAGTAAAACACAAAAATAAATTTGCAACTCATGTGTGTATTAAAATTTCATTCTCAGAAGAAGAAAGGGGAGTTTATCCTCATGTCCTGATCAAAATCCAGCTAAATTACATAAATACAACTACTATAGTGTACTGACTTTGCTAAAACAATCTTTTTTTCAGCTCTGTATCTGTGGTAATTTGGGGTGTCTGTGTTTGTGTGAATGTWATACAACATCTCTGCATAACATACKCATTTGATTTTAAGCCTGAAAGTAAAATAGTTTTATAGCTTGTTGGCCAGGGGTGCACAGGCTTTATGTGGTTATATTGGATTGCAGTACTTGCACCATTTTATATCGATGTATTTATAAGAAGAGAGGACTTCCTTCACCCTTGACACTTGTCTTAATTCTATGAATTGTCTTTAAATCCTTGTGGAAATCTAGGCTTTAGAAATGATAATCTCCTTCCTCTAAATCAGTTCTCTCAACATTTCCAAAAGTTTTAGTCTTGCCAGCTGAAGCATATTGCTGAGCTTCTGTTCAACTGTGGTTTTCCATTCTTTGGAATTTGGTGTCAGCATGTCAGGATTTCKGAAGAGACATAGAATAATTTTGGGGTGATTGTAACTGATATGCTTTTAAAACTTTTTTTGGCCTGTAACTAGGACCTGCTGTGCATGTAACATTCTGGTCATCCAAGGGCCACAGATGAGAGGGGATTCTATTTTCCTTTAATTCCCTCGTTCTGAGGATGCTTGTTGTGCACTATTGGCCCTTGCACAGAATAGAAGTAGTCTGAATATAGGCACAAATGTAACAATGGGGATGATTTTTACCACTTAACTTAAACTTCTTTAAGCATCAACTCTAATGTCATTCCCACCAATTAAAAATAGGAGCTTATATTCCTTTTATATTTAATGGACAGTCATGCATACCTCCTAGTCACTTGTGTGAAATAGTGATACATTTCTAGGCTGTAGATTTGTTTCTTTGTGCAAAATATTGTATTTGGTTAACTAGGCCTTACATAAATGTTAAGCACATGTTCTGAAGTGAGGAGGGAGCCAAAAAGATAGAAAACATAAAAAGTAAAATGAAAAAGTGAAAATTTCAGAAGTTCTACTTTCAGAGTCTTAATTACGAACAACATCCTGATGAAAATTACACAAATATGGAAGTGATCAGAGATTCAGTGAAACATAAAAATGGGATTGAAAAAAAATCTCCATTCTTCCTACTCCCAAGATTTCACTGTGTAAGGTGTAATTGATATTTTGATTTTTTTTTTAATGTTCTAGTGATATTTAAGATTGGCCATTTGAGGACAGAATTTGGCTTTCATTACAGAAATTTCTTGTTATTTTAAATAGATAAAACAGATTAAACTTCTCTAAAGAAAACTAAAGGTCTTCTGTCTATTAGAGCCATGTTCCCAACTTCCATGCTAGATATTTTCTGCATTCCTATTTGATCCTGAGGATCATAGTATACATTCTTTTCAAATAAACTCACCTACTAGAGAATAAATTATCAATTTAAAAGCCATACCAATCTCTTGCTATTCCTTCCCATTACCATGCTGTCCTCCATTTAGTTTTTAACTTATATTCACCCATCAGCATTGTTTATTGGATATGGGTGCAGGAACAAGTGGTTGACAGGCTTAGGGCAGCTGAATATTGAAAGGATAATGAAATTACAGTCTAAGAGATGCCCTGATCCTAATCAACTCAAGCAAAAATTTTCCTGAGGTAACAGGTAATAATAGGCCTGATACAGAAACAACTTSATAAAATTGCATGGCCTGGTTATTTGAGGTTCAGATTAAATTGTTTTATTGATCCTTATCCTGGTGTTAAAATTTTATAATAAATGAATTATACAAATTACATGATTACATATTACAGGAAGGAAAATCTATGAAATATGATATGATGCCAAACAATTTAAAAAGCTATGAAYGTCACTTAATGATAAACAAAATATAAGGGTCACACGCTTGGAAAATAGAGAACTTTAGAGGAGAAACTATTTCATTTTTTTGAGAGATATGTTCTTTTCCACGTACATTGATTCTCATTGTATTGATACCTGTTTTGGCAGTTTTATGTAACCCAGATATCTCTTTTACATGCAACATAGAAATATTTTATCTTGTGACTTTCTAGTCTTGTACGTAAATAGCTCTTTAAACTCTTATAAGTAGTATGTATTAGTATGTAGGTATTTCAGATTACTGATCCACAAAGGTGTGTATATCTTCCTTTTCCTTTCTTTCTCTTTACAAGTCTCTGGCACTGCATGGGGGTCAACAATATAATGGAAATTTTCAAATAATTTCCATACCTGTTATGTACCAGTGAAACACTGATGGGTCCTTTACGGGTCAAATATGAAGTACTTTGCATGTGGAAAAAATATTTCAAATCTCTAGAAAGCAGCCAAATTAAAACAGCTTTCCCTGGGATCATGTGAAGCCATGACTGCAAACCATRCTTTTCTGTTGAAGTTTCAAGCCCATATCTTCTCCTACTGAGCCGTTAGAAGTACTTTAAAAAGCTTGCAAAAATCTTGTAATAATAAAACAAAATTTCTGCAACCTCAAAAGAAACACAACTGTTTACATTCATKTTTCTGAAAGCCATCTGACAGCTGTTTGAGAACAAATTATTTTGTTCTTGAGGATTAAATTTATAAGCTTCTGGTAATAAGCTTTAGGAATGGAACTATAGGTGTGATATTAACTTCAGGCACCAATACAGATCATATATAAAAACTGAAGACCAGGTGGTGGCCCCTCAAAATACCAACTTTCCATAGATCTTTATGGTGCAATGTTTTAATAATGTAAGACACATGACTCTGCAGAATCAGGACCTATATATTTTTATTTGAAAGAAATGTGTCTCAGAATTATGTGCTTATCGCATGTGTTTCCACTCCATTGTTCAAGGTGATATGCAACTGAGTGCTTTCATCCTGATTCAGGATGATTCCTTCTCTCCTTTTTCTTTTCTCACTCTGAACATTAAAATCACTCACAGGTGAGGAGTCTTGTTTTCCAAACTTTATTCTGCAAAAGAAAAACATGTTTTCCTAACAACTCATCTGTGAGAAGTYATGAGTCAGAAAGGTCAAAGAGCTCTACTAAACTGAAAGGAGCATAAATAAGAATGTATCCAGATACCTATCTTTCTAAGCTTCACTGATTAGTAGTCCACAATCCTTACTGAATCTTATTGGCTAACATCCTCATATGGAAACAAGAGAGAATAATTCTGTCYTACCTAGGAGAAATTGAAGAGTTGGGTAGAAGCAGGCTGTAACTTGATAAACACCTCAAACCCGTATGAGTTATCAACACACCTTGAAGCACTGGTTTGCTTTATGATCTGTCCCCAGCTGTGCACTCCTGCTGCTTCCCATGTATTAGGGCAGAAGTATGAGTCAGCTTTCCCAGCTGATTTGATGGAAAACTAGCTCCACTCCATTCTTCCACCCAAAATTTCCATCAAGTCTCCTCATTTATCCAACGCATCTTGAAGTCTATGTGATGTCCCACAGGGAATGGAAAATAATACACGACTGAGGATGCAGAGTGAGGAGAGAGGAGAGGAGAAGGTAACTCCCTCTTTTGGCAACAGTCTGCAGTTACACCGGTTTAGGTACACTCTGAAACTCCACAGATACTCCCTGCCTGAACCAAGATGCAATCCCAGTTCCCTCAAATCCCATATCCTCTCCGTTAGTTTATTTTTATTTATTTTTTTTTTTTAGTTTCCTGAGGGTTTTGGTTGGATATGAAGGATGGTTCAGTGATCTGCATACTTCTTGAAGACAAGAACTAACGCTTGATTTTTCTATTAGCTTTCCATGAATTTACTTCTGCCCCTGCATTCCTGTCCTCCAAGCACACCACTTTGCTGCCTCGTGGAGCTGTCATAAAGACACGTACGGCGAGGGCTGCTTGGTGTTCATATACTGTGGGGTATGGGAGTTCACAGGTGTTGGACATCCATATTTAAACTTCAGGGGGTCTTGTTTGGCAGCGTGAAGGATCAAGTTAAAATGTAAATCCCTAGACTAAGACCCAACTCTGGTTATTGTAATACATTCTTTGTTGCTTTCTTATGAAAACAAATAGAATGGCTAAAAAACAATGCCTGTAATCAAGGGAGAGAATCCAACTCTAACAGATAGGTAAACAAACCAATGGTAACTAATTCTTTAATTTTTTTTTYCCTTTAGAGAGACAGATACTAAGCCTCTGGGTTAYTTCCCCTTTCTGTATTACTTTCTGCTGGATCTGAGCTTGTTAAATATTTCTGGGYAGCAACATCAGGTTTCAGCAGAGCTCATCAGCTGGTGAGGTGCTGGCTRCCTCCTCTTCCTCTGCCTTGTTTTSTTCCCCACCCTCTTCAGTCTCTTCTTTTGGTTG
Source organism: Rhea americana (assembly GCF_003343005.1). Taxonomy (NCBI): domain Eukaryota; kingdom Metazoa; phylum Chordata; class Aves; order Rheiformes; family Rheidae; genus Rhea; species Rhea americana. The sequence continues at coordinate 1,009,966 of NW_028186402.1, forward strand.
GTATTCAGCCCTCTGCTTCCCCTTCTGGTGGCTCCTGTAAGCCCTGTCCTGCATGGCTTCTTGCCTTGCTCTGGTAGCTGCTCAGGTGCCATCCAGCTGCTCTGAAAGTAGTTCTTGTTATTTTGTATCTCAAGAAATACAAGTGTAGCATGGAGAATATAAGAAAGTTTATTAGCTCACTAGACAACTCCAAGCAGTTTCTTTTATTTTCTGTCCTCACAGGGAGAACTCATATATATCTCCTCTTCATCTTAGGGTCTCATGTAATTTGCATCTCACTAGTGGAATTTGTTGTCCTCAGCTTAGGGTGACCACTCACCCCATGCATATCCAGAGTTAGTTAGCCTGGACTTCTATATACAGTTATTACCAGAAWCTTTCCTCCACTTTACAACCTCCTTTTTAACAGAAATGAATCTTACCCAAAATAATTCATGCAATCTACGGCCCATCTATCAGTCCTTTTCTTTTCTCTCCTCATAGCTCTATCAGAGGCTGATAAATTGCTATTCTGTCTTTGGAACCCTTCCCCTTTCTTGGGGTGGAGTGAAGGTACAGAAGGGCTTTGTTTTACCTGCTGGCCTTGGCTACCTGGCCACATGTGACAATTATTGTTATTCCTATATCTCAAAGCCATCTCCACTTTTTCCATCTGCTCCCATCATACTCCCATATACAAAGCAGTGCGTTTTAACCAAGGCARCCTGTGGCCAGGTAGTAGTGCATTGTTCATAGCCCCAAAATAGGACATGAAAATAATTGACCTTCCATGAATAATAAAGTGAGAGCAGTACCAAGATATCCTGATTCTTATTCATGCACTTTAAGCACCAGTCTGCCCTCATTACTCTAAAATCACTCAAGGTATTACATGATAAATGTTTATTAAACAAAACGTAGCTCATCCTCTGGTCATACGTTACCTAGCTTGTAGATAATAATTGTCAAAAATGACAAAGAGGCAGATGGGAAACATGCAGGTACTGTAGGTATTTATTTGTGTAACTTTCAGTAGATAATGAAATTAAATAATTATGAATATGCAATTTTGCTAATCACTAAATATATTTACATAATCCCTTTTTTTYGCAGTGATTACAGGATTTCTGTGGCAAGACTTACTTTGAAGTAGCATATTATTTATCTCTTCATTTGATATTTAATTTTTCAGCATAGATGGGTTTTATTTCTGATTTTCTCTTGCATATGCAATCACTTCTTTTCCTAAGCAGCACTGTTCAAAGCTGAGAGGCAATCTGAGGATTTAGTTTTACTCTATGTACTGAAGTTTTAAGCTTTATGCAAAATTATTTCCTATCAGTATGGAATATCCCTGCACACTCTTAAAATAAATTGGCAGTTTTTGGGAGCTTCTGCAGTTTACAGGAGTTGACAGAGTAAAGAAACACAGTAAAAATGGTAGTGCTTTGTTCTCCTTCACACCTGTGTTTGTAGTGTTGACACATTGTCTTTGAGCTCTTGAAGAGTGTTGGGCAAACAACTTGTAATGATTCACTCCATGAATATTGCCTACTTTTTGTATTGACAGGTAGATTTTAGAGCTCAGGTATCTTCAAAAAAATGTTTAAATATCCTATAAAATGGTGCTTTCTGCCTTCAATAAGACTAATCTCATGCCTGAAATTAAACATGTGTTTAAAGCACCTTGTTGCAGCTGAGCAGACCAGCAGTGGCAGACCACCTGGCTTGAGAGAGTGKTGCAGTACACAGAAACTCTTTGTAACCACCTTAACTTAATGATCATATASCAGTATAGTAATGAACGTGCTGTGATTCTTCTCTGCACAGACACTCAGGATGGTGTGGTTGGTATTGAGTACTTCAAACAAGAAAACAGCTTTAGAAATATTTACTCACAGGAAAGTTTTTTCTGCCTCCCTGCTAGTTTTGATTCCTTGAGGAATCAAAAATTCTTCTTTAATATTGTAACCAGAGGCTGGGCTATCTATATAAGTGTCTCACTAATGCTTGGCCACCACGYCACTACACAACAGGGAGCTCTGCAGTCACTCGTGAATGCCACTGTGGTGAYAACATAGCTGCTGCCCCACAATATGATAATAATGGGGCAGTTGTGGCAACAACAGCTTCCTTAGTGTACTTTCCCCCRATGAATTTATACAGGAGTGATAGGAATGTATATTTTTCTTGTAGGAAAAAGTGTTTCATGTTGTAGGAATGCTTTTAATTTTGTTTCTTATAGCTGTTCCGGTTGAAAGGTGAACTAGTCATGCATCTCTGTCTTTGTTCATCGAGGCCTTTTTATGTTCAAGTGTTAGGTTTATACTATTGACTTTTAATGAGAGTAGTTAGTGAGAGTTGCATCTCTAGGCAACAGATTTCTCCAAAACCCTGATTCTGTTTTAATTTATAGAGGTTTGTTCATGTCAAGGGAATAATTCCAGTTTACCCTATGGTAACTTTAATCAGTATTTATTCTTCAGTGTTTCATAAACCTCCATTTTGTGAAGCTACTTCAGCGATTAATGCAAATACTGAAGAAGTCCTAAACTGCGATTTTTGCTTGTCTATCTGTTTGAGCTTTATTTTTTTTTCTCCCCAGACAAAAGCAATGTTAAATTTTCAAGGACATTGTTCTCTTTCTATACTTAGAATGCTTAAAAGTAAATGTAAAGAACTAGAGATCTCACAAGGAAAACATGGATATATTCAGCTGTTTTTCAAGCTACAAATAGGACAAATCTCTGTCTGAAGTCTCCTCTGTCAGCCATGCTCCTGCTGTTACACTCTTTTCTATTATGATTAATAACTTCTGAAATCTGAAACCAAATCAGCTGCACAATAATAAACTTGATATCAATTTTATAGGTCACAAATAACCATCTAATACAGTARCCTCTAAATGTTTCAGACCGATGTGGGACCACATACTTGCAGAGAGCAACGATTGGGTAATTTCATGAAAAATAAAGATCATATTCAGGGAAAAGACYCTGAAAGCTGAATGTATCAAGCATTAAGGAAACAAGAGAGTGGAAAGCAGAGCCAGAGAAGGAAAGCATGTTTCACAAAGATGATTTTTTTTCATGCCATGAACTGTCTTCAGTCTTTAAAATATGTCTATGCATTTGGAATGTATCCAAATGATGAATAATTCCTCCTGGGCAGGAATAATAAGAACAGTTAGAGAGAATGATAAGACCAGAAATGGTCAATCTGCTGACTAGTAAGGAAAGATTAAGCAAAAGAATTTGCTTTGAGATTAGGTATAAGGTGATCTGGCTAAATTACAGTAAATACTGCTGTCAAAAACTACAAAAGTTTACATTTTCTGAGGATCTGGACCATCATACAAACTTATATGAAGATATTTAGAAAAAGGAAAGTATTRTATGTTCCGTGTCCAGCTTGCAAAATTACGAGATTAGTAAGAGTCTGAGCTTTCTTTTTATTTAAGAAAACTAAATTTTGGAGGTCACTTTTGTAGAACTTGAAAGGCTTCAAAATGTGACCCAAGTAAAGCTGACAGACTCAGAAATGAGAAGAGAAATAGTCCCTTTTTTCCTAATTTACACTTAATCTTATTACTGTGAAGCCAGCAGTATGTTTTTTTTGAGGTCTACCTTTCAACTCTTCAGTACTTTGGGCTTGCAAGACTTTGTAGGGAAAAGAAAGACATTCCTTTTTACCTCTTACTAATGAATTATCAGAAGGAGCCTGATGACCAAAGTCTGTATCTAGAGGGCCCATGTTCACCTTGAGTTTGCAGCAGTCAAACCCAACAGGTCATATATTTTTGCCACTGGTAAAATGCAAGACAATCCAACATCTAAGAAAAACAGTGAATAACCCTTAAAGATACTTTCAGACTTACGCTATGATTCAACCTCAAACTCCTGGCCAAAACGCTAATGTGTTATGTGCTAATATGGGAAAAAACAGAGAGACCAAATATTGGAGAACTAAGATTATTCTTCTACTTTCAGCCCTGCTTGTAGCACCTAAAGAATAAAGGATCCTATTTAGTTTGAGAGTCCTTTTTTGACAAGTCTCTGTCGACCCTGTTACTGCCTGCTGGGCCTTCTGGTATAGCTCAAGAGGTGGCAGCTGCTGGGATTTTGTGACTCTGGAAGAAAGGAGCTTGGTTTGCATGAAGAGTGCCTGTGAGCAGCAGCACTATTCTGTGAAATGGACAAGGGAAATCACAGAATCAAAGACGACTTTGGTTTGGAAGAGGCCTCTGTAGRCCTTCTGGTCCAATCTCCTGCTCAAAGCAGGATCCAACTAGGTCAGATTGCTCAGGGCTTTGTCCAACCCCATTTTGAATATCTCCAAGGATGGAGTTTCCACAATCTCTCTGAACAATTAGTTACAGTGTTTGACCACTTTTGTTGTGAATTTGTTCTTCTCTTTTCCTAACATCTAAACAGAATTTTCCATGACCCAGCTAGTGTCTGTTGCTTCTTGTCATATCACTGTGCAACTCTAAGAAGAGTTTGGCTCCATCTTTTCTATATCCTTCCATTAGATTGTTGAAGATAGCAATAAGATCTCCCCTTAGTCTTCTCTCTTAAGGATGGAAAAACACAATTCTCTCAGGTTTTTTTATATGACCTTCACTGGATTTGCTTCCTCGAGTTGGTGTCTGTATTGTACCGAAGAATCACTTCTCTTGACCTGCTTCCCAGTATGCRCTTAGCCACCTTTGCTACAAAGGCTCACAGTTGATTCATGTTCATCTTCCTATCCACCCAGATCCCCAGACCCTACTCTGCAAAGCTGCTTTCTAGGTGGATGACTTCCATCCTGTATCATCTCATGGAGTCATTCCATCCCCGAGGCAGGACTTTGCACTTGTAAGGAAGGGGAAGATGGCTTAAACACCAGTGTTACCAGCTATCTTTTCCTTCGCCAAAAGAGGCACTTTGGAACATGYCCACATTACACTAGTGGAAAAGGACTTTGGTCTGTAGTAGTATAGTAAGGGAGTCCTTGCACAGGGAGCTTCAGGAACACAAGCACTTCTTGCAAAGTAGTCTGACAGTTTATTTGCAGCCTGAACTAGGTCATAACAGGTATGGCTAGGTGCGGATTAACAGCACAGTGGCAGGTCATGTTAAGTATGACAGTCATAGATGAGGCCATATGGTTTACTGTAATGTTATAAAAACATCTTCTGATCAAAAGCTGCATGTGAACATCTATGGTTGCATATTGGATCAGAACACTACCATGGGAGAATTTTRTTTGAGGGTTTGTGTTAGACTTTAAGTTATAGAAAGAAGTTCATAAACCCTCTCCTGCAATATCCTGACTTTTCAACTGAAACTCCAACCTATATGCAGACAGCCATATTCATTTTTCATTCATTACTGTAGCTAATAATAGTAACCACATAATTCAATCAATCTGAAATGAAATGATTCGAAAAGATATGTAATTTCAGATAAAAAGGTTCCTTTTGAAAATATATAGCTTGTTTTTTTTTTATTTTATAAAAATATTACCAAATACAAAGTACATTTAGGAACAGGAAACTTTTTTTTATTATTGTTAAGCTCTTAAATTAAAGCTGAATCTTCTTTTATTTTTCTCCAGAGAATTTTTAAGGATTTGTTTTTTTGCATTTCTGCTGAACTATTTGATAAATTAAACTTATCCGTGACACATTTCCTTTTATCCAATTCCACAGTTTTAAGCAACTAAAAAGCACTGGCTGAAGCATCTCACCCAGTTATAGGGAAAAAAAAAAGAGGAATATTCTACATAATCCCTACATTTCTCTGTACCTTTGATAACTGAGACTCCATTGCATAAAATAAGGTATTGGGGATGACACTGAGGTCTTTGCAGTAACAAAAGAAGGCTGAGGACATATTTTACACCATGCAAGCAGAGAAATTCAAGCTGGCTCTTCATRTGCTGAAATTCAAAGCTGTGGGAGGCATGCTGTTGAGATATCAAACATGTTTTGAAAACAATATTTTCATGTTCATATTGTTCCTTGGCTCTGACAACATGATTATACCACTTCTGAAGATGAGCTGCTAAGCACAAAGCTTTGCTGTGTGAACATATTCACACATATGGGTTGCTGATAGCTGAGGAAGTCTGCATCATACTCCATAGTTCACTGTAAAAGGAGTCACCTAGCCTTTATGGTAAGCAAAGAAACTCAGCCAGCCTTTTCTATCCCCAATATCTCTAATTTCAAGTCCAAGACTTAACAGCAAAAGCTGAATACCTGATAAAAGCCTTTTATATTCTTAGAAGAGGAGGAGAGAACTTGCCTGATTAAATGTAACATTTCTATGCAGTCTATGCATTAGAACTAGTTACTGTAAGGTAACTATATTCTCAAATGAGAGATCTAGGCATTCCTAGACATAGTTGAGCCTAATGTAAGCATCTAAAATAGGCCAGAAGAACTCACCTATTTTTCTCCTCTGAGTATAAGGGGAATCCTGGATGTCAAAAACAGCCACCTACTCTGAAGGTGTCTAAATGCTTGACTGCCACCCATATAAATATTTCTGGATTTGATGAATGATCTAAAGTTGTGGGTCTAACATTTCAGCATTTTTTCTGAAACTTTCCTCAGCTTGTTGTTTGGTGCCACATGATTTTTCACAGTTAACTCTCCTCTAAAAAAATACCAGGCCAATATATCTGCTTATTGAACATCAGTTTTCAGAGCRCCCTTGTTTCCACCTGAAACTTACTCCATGTTTTGCACTAGGATCTTTACAAAGGATGATGAAAGCCTGATTTATGCATTCGTAGAACTAGGCTAAGATGATTGTGAATGGCCTCCCCTCTTCCTTCGTTAATCAGCAACAGATTGTGCAGAATATGCAGCTGCTGAGGTGCTGATCTGGACTCCTCCCAAGCAACATAGCATGTTTAATCATATTCTCCTACACAGTGGCCCTTTGCCCTCTCGATTGCTTGTACCTTCTTCAGCTGTCCTTTGAATGCAGCTCAAATACTTCCTTTTCTGGCATGCACTAGCATTTTATGTGTTGAGCACTTGTAGAGTTGTATCTTCGATTTATGACTCAGTTTTTATGAGTTTCAAAAGGTTCTTGCACTGAGACTTCCACCACAACAAAAGCTTTGATGTTTGTTTGTAAAGTTCACTGAAAACTCCCGTTATTTATAGAATGACACTTTCTTCTGCCTGTTCTGCTTAGAATGGCTGTTCTGCTTGAACTGAGGGCTGGTTCATTTGTTTRACTTCTTCCTACTGTGAAGTCAGAATTTCTCTACAGATGAAGTTTGCTTCACTGTAGGACACTTAAGTAAATAAATAAACTAGTAAGTTTAACCAGTAAAATTAGGCAGCTGAAAAGGATAAAGGCCCTTGAGATACAGGTGGGAATGTGATTCAAGGAAGTCTGGATTCCTGGATTCTGCTTCTGGCTCTACCACTGATTTGCTGCTTAATCTTTCACATCTGGTGTAAATAAGTCTAAGTTCAGCTTAGCCAGTGTCAATTCACACCAGCTAAGATTCACACCTCTATGTATATTTACAGAAACCTTGTGGGTTAAATTCTCAAATGGTGCAGAGACCACTGTTTGATGCACAGAAGATTACAGCCAACCTTTCTCCTGCATTCAGTAAAGGTTTGAAGCCAAATACCCGGAATTCCAAGAAGTGATCCTATCACTGCTTTCCATCTCCTCTCTTTACCAAACTTTATCCATTTTCCAAAAAATATATGAGATACCATTTATACTTAATGTAAACCAAACAAAACCTACTGCCCATGCTTCTTCTACATAACATCTGACATGTTATTGGGAGGACAAAGAAGGAGAAAAAAAGAAGATGATAGTGTGAATAATGTATCCACTAGCATCTGAAGATTCTCAGAATGCATTTTTAAAACCTATTAACTTAACTTAAAAAAAAGAAAAAAGAAAAAAGAAAAAAGAAAAAAGAAAAAAAGAAAAAAAGAAAAAAGAAAAAAGAAAAAAGAAAATGCCTGTATCAGTGTGATGGGTTGAGGAAACCACCTTCCTCTACTGCTTCAAGTTGGCTGCCCTATATGCATTCAGGAGAGTATGCAGGGGACAAGAGAAGCTASAGGAGTTTCTCTGAATTCATTCCAAAGCAACTCAGAGCAGGATTCACCTTACCCAGATGTAATTTCTTTAGAAGAGCCCCTRCTATTAGTAAACATTTAAAAAAGGGAAAACAAAAGTGCTTCATGGCTTCAAGACCACAGACCTCAGATGGAGTCTTTGATATTAAACTGCTTAAGGGTGATTCCCCCAAGACTGTAAAGCTGATAGACCTTAGGTATTTTAGTGAAGCACTGCTTGAAAATACAGTGGTTGCAATCTTCACCAAGATGTAATTACACTAGCCTGGCAGTAAAAAGGGAATTAAAGAGTCTTTGGAACAGAAGCTGCAATTTTTCCTCCTGTTTACTTGCACTTTGAATGATACACACAAGGAGATTGACTTTGGGCACTGGAAAACTGTAGGAGCYCAGACGCAGCTATTTTCCTGCCCTGTTGTTTTAGACAGTATAGATAGCCAATAAAGAGAAATAGAGAAGTGCTTAGCAGTTGCTTCCTCTTCCACATATCTGAAGAGCAGGTTTTTGAGTGACCCTTATGTATATAAAATGTCAGGATTTTCACTGATTCATCTCAAAATGCTTTACAGAATTCACCATCAGTTGATCTGTCCTGTTTTCCACCTGAGGAGACTGAGGCACGGAGCAGCAATGAACATACATGAATTTTGTGGGAGAGCCACTGTCTGCTAAGATCCATACCACTTCTGCAGTGCAGGCATGTAATCTGTTCTGTTAGCTAGGACCTGACTCAATGCCAAGTGAAATCAGCACTAAATCCTTCCATTGGCTTCAGTGGTAGCAGATTAGGTCCTTAATGGGTATGTGAATTACAAGAGAGTGAAATGTATTGGCTTTAAGGAGTGGTTTTATTGTGTTCTTTTCCAAAGACTTCTATTTTATCAGAAGAGCGAAGAATTGGTGGGCTGGGTATTTTAAATACAGCTTTTAGCTTGTCATTGATATGCTTTAAAAGAGAGCTGTGAGCTGAAATTTTTATTCTTCTCTCCTCTAACCTCCTTTTTCTTTTTTTCTTACAAAGAAAGTTGTAAAGTATACTTGAGTAGACATAGTTTGAGGGTTTTTTTTCTATATATATTCTTGGTGTATATGGTTTTGACCATTATTTTTGATTACCTGTTCTGGCATGACTGAGATTTCCTGTAATATTTCTAATATTTCTTTTTCGTCCTTGGGGAAATTTTATGTCTGCTTTTAACATTTGCCCTTTATTTTTATTTTGTGAAAACTAAGGCAGGAATTAATTTCATATTGTAGCCATATCTATTTCTTTGGTTAATAATATCTTACATTTACAATATCCTATTCTATAATCTCCTTGGCTAACCTCTTTGCCCTAATACATTTCTATTGCTTCTTTTCCCCCCTCTCATGCTACTTTACTTTTAGCCTTTATGCTGAATTTCCCTCTCTTTTCTCTACCCTTTCTCTTCTCTCTTTTCCATAATCCACATTTATGTTTCAATTTGGTTCTTTCCTAACCTTGATTACTTTGTAAAAAGCATTTTTCATTCACTTCAGTATCCCTTTTCATTTATGGTGTATTTACTGTGTAGGTAGCATACCCATATACAACAGTGCTTGAGGCATGCATGAATTTTACTTTGAACGCCTTCCAATTTCCCTCACTCAGCCCTTCCCCTTTACCATTCTATTTCTTTCAATTTTACCCAACACTTGAATTCTAACAAAGCTTGCTCTGCTCAAATTGAACACCTATAGTTTTTCTCCTGTGTAGGATTGTTTTCTCCCTTGTTAGAAACATAATTAGATTATCTTTCTATTTCCCCTGCTTTGTGCATTTGTATGCTGTCTTGAGCAACTACTCAAAAGGGCATGAGTGAAAGTTTCTTTTTGCTTTTGTTCTTCTATTTTATATATAAAAAATATTTCCTTACATTTTTGCCTTTTGTTCTCTCGGGAGTCATTTCTTTTTCTCACGGATGCACACTTTTCCCTACTTTGTCTGCTCACTCCATCTGCCTTTTATCTTTTCTCCCCTTCTATTTTGATGTTCCCTTTGAAAGTTTGGCCACTGCAATGTGACCTGTGTTTTAACACGTATGCCTTCCCTCCATTAGCTTAGCCTGTCAATAGTGAGAATGAAAGGTTTCAAGGTTTACTCCTGTTGCTAGGAGTAAATTGTTGGGCTCACAAGAAGCGTGAAAAGTCTTTTCTCTGCTTAGACAAAGCCTTGACCACCTCTGTGGGCCCCTCAGTTCCACTCCTCACAGCCCAGTCCGGTGTGTCCTTGGGCAACTAATGGTATTGTATGCCTAAATTTCAGGATGATCAATCAGAGACATCTCTGACACATTAGAAGTAGATTGGATGAAGCAGAAGTTCTCAAGTCTCTCATCTTGATTCTACTCCCCCCTTACACTGCAGCTATGTCCTTAATGTAGCTAGTCCTAAAAGATATATCTAGCTGGTGTATTCCCCCTTGGGAGAGGTCTAGCAAGTTGTCTTTAGGGTGCCTCCTAGGACATTCTGCAAGGATGTTCTTACAAGCCACAGTGCAGGAGGAAGGATGTATCAGGACAGGATGCTGGTACTTTAAGCCTGTGTGGGGCATATTATTACATGGCCAGAGGAGGGATGATCACTCAGGGCTTGTCCGGACAGCAAAAGTATGGACAAAATTTAGTCTGAAAGTAATCTGTATAACCCTACGTTTATTACATGTCCACGAGGTGAAGGAATGCAGAGTGACCTGGGCTCTTTATGTTCATGCCCAAGTCTACTTTATGATAATTTCCATACCTAACAGGGCTGCAGAGGTGCACCTGAGTCACAGGCTTTCAGGGACATCTCTTGCATTACTGCAGGCTGTTTGTCAGCCTTTCTACCGCTCTGCCCCAAATAAGACAAGTCTTTTGTATCTCGAATTTCTAGGAGTGCTAAGACATCCACCTGCTCTGGCTAGTTCAGATGCCAGCTCCAGCCAGTGCTCCAACCTGTCCAAACAAAGACCTTTATCCTTGGTATTGCTGTTCCAGGCCTGCAAGAAACTCACTGGCTCGGATTTATAAATATTACAGAGTACTACAATAAATTGACGCTCAAAATCAGAAGTTTGGCTCTCACAGTACTCGAGAAGTCAGCACCCCATATACAAGTAATTTTCTCCTAAGATATTTTAATTCACAAAACATTACATCTTGTCTTTATTGCAGATCTTAGACTTATTCTCACATAGGTGTATAATCCTCAGTCTCCCAGTACTTAATCCTGTAGTCTATCTCTGCCCAAAATACCTTGCCAGGAAACAAAAGAGAACATAAAACAAAATATAAAGACAGCCAGGAATCTATACCTTTTAAAACCTCAAATCAGTCCCATCTGTGGCATGGTTAAACACAGCAATTTGATATAAAACACATACATGTTACCTACACTCACCATTTTCTTGAAAAATATTTAATAGAAGCCTTTATTGTTTTTCTGAGGACTTTAAAACATTAGATCTCAAAAAAAAAAAAAAAAACTAAAAGAAAATTACAAATTACTGCAGTTAATTTGTAATAAAGATAAATTATTGATAATGACAGAGTAAATGAGAGAGTGTGGAAGTCTTATTTGAATCTTCTGCAGCACTTAATCTTTCAGAGATGCAATTCAGTAGATAGTGAGCATCACAGCCTAGCAGGAATAGAAGCCTTATTTTTTTAAGATTGATTCCTTAATCTACAATTTAGGTCTAAGTCTGGTTTCAATTCAGTATTGAGCATGTGTAGCTCTACTGAAATATACTGAGCTAAATGGTGTCAAGTCCGAATTATATCAGCTTATAACTGAGATTCTGCAGTTCTTCAAGTGAGAGTAAAACTTTAAAAACCGCAGTGATAACAATCTAATTTTATATAAATGTTGGTAAGAAAAGAATCCAATCAATAATCAGTCAAAATCAAAAAGCTCATCCCTTACCACTTGTCTTAAAGAATTAAGATTTTTTCTGACACAAAGGAAACTTGATTTGTATTTCCTTGAAGGAAGAAGTCAAGATATTTTACAATTAATTTTCATAGATCAACAAATCATACAAAACTGTTTTTTGACTACAGACTTTTTTCAATTTCTCATGAATACTGAGAATGGAAATGAAAGAGGAAAATATACGGGACTCTCATATTTCTTTACTGAAACCTAACGAAAAAAACAGATGGGAAATGCTAACCTTTCAGCTGGAAAAAATAATAGTTTTGAATGTTATGACTTTATATTTGCAGAGAGACATTTGAAGGGTTTTGTTCATGATCTGGTTTCAGGAGATTATTATACTACTATCAGGATATGAAGAGATAGGGTCTTTTGTTTATAGGTTAGTAGACATAAGGTCCTTTAGCTTTACTCACTGCAAAAGAAATCTGTTATAGCATGTGTATGCTGTTTTGCACACTTGAGGGTCAGATTTTTTGATTTAACTCAGGGTCAAAAACTCAAGAACACTATTAGAAAGATGTTTTCAGAAAAGTTTATCTGTCATTCGGGAGCCTGAATACAAGACATTTTCAAAAAAGCCAAGAACTGGCATTATCACGGTAAGGACAAAAAGGTTTTCTCATAAATAGAAACCAAAGGTGAAGTTATTTGAGAACCTTCTAGCTTCCCTTTCTTTCCCTGTGTGCCTAGAAGCAAAGAGAGTGCTTTAGGCATCATACATTTTATATTTTCTTTTTTTCAGAATTTCTTCAGAAATTTGAAAGTATCTGATCTTATACATGCATATGTATGTGTACAGCTGAGATCTTTTTTTGATAGATTGCTTTTAATCAAGAAAACTGCTAAATAGAATGGTAAGTAAATGAAAGAGGACAACATTTTCTGAAGCACTGCTTTCCTCATTGAGTCCAGACAGACTGTTGTCTGTTCTTTCCAGCAAACAGAGAGCAGTTACGTCAGAGGTTAGTGCTACCTGGAATAAAAATAATGCAATAGAAAAGGACACAGAGAGAGGAAAAATCTATTCCTTATACCATAGAAGGAAACGAGACAAAGTAATTAAAAATGAGCAGAAAGAGAGACAGAAAGCTAGACTGTGACATCATTATTTATGTTGGTAGAGCAGCTTATTCAATAAATATTCTTTTCTTATTGATGTAGAGCAATCTTCTTTTGTTATTTTTACTGCTAGAGCACAGAGGATTCCTCGTTACAGCCTAAGATTCACAAGGTCCTTGCACTGTGATTAATAAAAGATACTTGTTAAATTTTGAAGAGTCTCTTACGGCACTCTTCCCCTGTTCTGCTTCATGACTAAGATAGCTAGTCAGCATCTGCCGGTGAGGGATGACTCCACACTGCCAAGTCCCAAACACRCTTTCCCTCTGCAGCTTCGTGGAGCAGTGCCTTGCTGCTCCTTGGCATTCCTGATCAAGATGTGGGACCAGCAGGAGTGTGTAGGATTACCACTCCTCAGTTAATGGGATACCAGTGGAATCAACATGAATTCACTCTCTTAATGCTAGCTAGAGCTAGGTAAGATAAAAGCAAGTGAATTTCTTACGTTGAATTGCCAGACATGGATATCAAGTTAGTGTATATTATCAAACAAGCAAAAGTATATTTTTATAATTAACTTTGATTTTGATTTTCCAGTTGTGTGCTTTCCTTTTAGTAGATGATCCAGTCAAATAAAATTCTAAGACGCATTGCTACCATAGACAGAATTCTAGTCTCTAACAAATCCCACTTTTTCCCAAAGTGAATTCTGACCTGAAGTGAGCCACCTTTTTAAATTTCTCTAATTCCTAAGGAATGGAAATCACTTAGGTTGAAAGAAATATCTAGAGGTTGGCTAGTTCAAGCAGCTCAAAGCAGATCTAACTTCTAACTTATATCAGATTACTCAGGTCTTGCTCTGTTGAGCTTGGAAAATCTCCAAAGATGGAGATCCCGTAGCCTCTCTGGACAACCTGGTATAGTGTTTAAGCAGTCTTACTGTGAATTTATTTTTCTCTACATCTAGTTGGTATTTTCCTTGCTGCAATCTCTGAGAAGAGTCTGTCTTTATCTTATATCTTCTCCATAATATTGAAGACAGCAGTGAGATATCATCCCAACYTTTTCTTCCTCAGACTGAAGAAATCCAGATCCCTCTGCTCCCTCTTGCCTCTCAGATGCTCCAGCCTCCCAATGATCAGAGTGATCCTGCACTGGACTTACTTCAGATTATCATTTTTTTCTCATGTACTGAGTAGTTCACAAATGGTAGAGTACTCCACATGAGGCTTCACAAGTGCAGAAGAGGGGAGAATAACCACTTCCCTCAACCTGCTCACTATGATCTTGCTAATGAAGCCAAGATGTGTTTGTCCTTCTTTGCTCCAAGAGCACACTGCTGACTCCTTTCATCACAATTTTGTTAAGTCTAAATTACTCAACTCCATATTCTTGATTATTGATTTAATTAGGAAAAAAGCTTACTTTTAATTCCTGACATCTAAACTCATACTTATCTGACACAGCTTTCTATTAAAAAAAGAAAGAAAAAAAAAGAAAAGAGGCCATATCCAAAAGAGTGAATGTTGCTTACATTAATGCTTTACATGCTATGAACAACAGAATTCACACTACATGAACATCTCTCTTCCTGGCAGACATATTCACAAACTGGTCTGCATCATTTTCAAGTATGCATGAGTTTAAGTACATAGTTTTTCATAAAATGTTATTTATACAAACATTTAATTGGGAACAGGAGCTGTGATACATTAACTAATTTCTCCTGGATATTCAACACAGTGAAGGATAAACAGCATGGAGATAATGTTGTGTCTAGCTTAGAGAATTTGTAAATACATTTTTTTTTTTTGACCTGGGAATTCCATGAACTCTCCTACAACACTCCAAAGAGCTTACTGTCTATTGTAAGACACTATATTCAGAAAGAAATGTAATACAGTGTTTTGAAGCATGGTAAAAAATCTGTGCCATACAAATACCCAGAGACATAACCATTGCCATATTTTGTAATATAGGAGACTCTTAAGGAGGATTTTAACAAAGATGAAAAGACACTTGGAAACAGTTCCTGAGATGTTACTCACAACAGAGGAGGGGCAGAATGAGTTAAGTAAAAAGTTGCTTGTTTGAAATGTGAATAGACAATGCAGGAGGTGGAAAAAAGAGAGATGGATGTCTAAATATAAAACAAGGAATGGTATATAGTAAAGGCCTCTCAGTGTTGCCTTGGTTTGACATGATAGAGAAAAGGTAACCAGGAGAGGGATTTAATAAGAGGCGTCTCACGGTAAAAGCAGAAATAGCTTCTGTGGCAATTTCTAGATGGAGATATCAAGGTAAGGTCATATTTATTATAGCTGGATGAAAGTCTATATTATAAGAAGGATAAGAGCTTGAATCCAGAATTCTGCTAGCTACTTGCCAGTGAGTTGCTCTGAACTGGAAACTGAACAGTGAAAGGATTGCCCAGAGATCAGCACCTTGCTGATGTGGTGACCTCCTTTTGGTGCCACAGCAGGCTCCTCGGACAGAGCACCAGACCTTTATGCAGATGCACCAGCCTAAGCAGAACAGATTGCTTGGATGGTATTTCGCTGAGCAATATAGTTATACCCAGAGGCCCAGCCATAAAGAATGGCGTATGTAGTTTGCACTCAAGCTGTGGGTAACATTTGTAGAAACTATTTTCGGCTGATGTTGAAAGAGGATTAAACTCCATGGGGTGCTTCAAGAGGAAAATAGACAAAATGGTGACTATAAGGGAAAAACAAGCAAACATAAAAGARCCCCTAAAAACTCAGAAGTTAAACTGATCACTTTTTAAGAAAAGAGAAAGAGATCAAACATGCACCAGGCGTCAGGCTTGAAGTTTCGTTTGAAAAAAAAGAAACACTGTGGTATCCCCCACCAAAAGGAAAATGAAGGAGATTTTTTTTGAGAATTTTGATTCTTTGAAGTGAAGTCAGCTGAGGGAGCTAGATCAAACACAAATAGTTTAGATTCTGAAATAGATTGGGAATTCTGATAAAGTGGTTGATATAAATAAAGGAACTTGAGAGAACAGTTATTTAAAAAGTCATAGGAACCAAGGAAAAGGAGAAATCTTAAGATTTAATAACTTCTTAAATACATGTCATAAAGCTTCCTCAGAATTCAAAATGTATGAATGACCCTATAAAGAGGAACAAAAATTATGAATTTACCTGAAATAACAGAAACTAGGAGTTGTGTTACAAGATATGTACTGAGAAACCAGAGATTGTTAAAATAAAATTGGGGAGGAAAAAACATCTATTATACAGTTTTTTAAATAAAACACCAAAAATAAAGCAGACAAATTGCAGTGGAAAAGATATTTATTTTTTGTTACAGTGTATACCAGAGATCCCAAAATATGTAAGGTCAGAAAGAAAGAACTAGAATGATGTGTACTAAAGGCAGTATTTCTGGAACAAATGTCCTGAGGAATGATTAGCATGGATTTTGTCCAGCATCTGGAAAATGCTTATGAAATGCCTGTTTTAGAAACATTGCTATGCAGATGGTGGTGTTTTAGACCCATTCAGCCCTTCTCCTTCTGTTCTGATTTAGTCAGAACTCACACTAAAATTGATCACTGAATGGGTCACTTTTACTTTAGTCCTTGGTCAAGCAGTCTTTTCTTGCTTTCTTTCTCATTCATATGTAGCTTAAAGGATAACAGTATTCCCAGATGAGTTTTAAATTGGATTTTTCAACTGAAGAAAGTAGCTGGTCATTCACTAAAATAACAATAAAAGATTATCAGTGTCTGTGATGGCTGAAGCTGATACGAATGACTAAGAGCAGAGAGTTTCTCGGGTTTCCTGTTGTTTTGTGTGCTCCACTCAGCACAACACTACCGTACTACTCTGACAAACTTCCAATCTGTGGCATTCAAAGCAGGCTTGTATAATATACAGTCCAGGGCTTGATGAGGGGCCAATTSTATTAATTGCAGGATAACTTCAATGAGATCAATATATATTTGAGAATATAAAATTTAACAGTAAGAGGAATTTGGATTGAGGGTGGGTGGAAATGAATCTACTGACAAATAATGTCAATCTTAAAATAAAGAGGGAGGGAAATTAAAACGTGAATTGTTTTATTTTGACACTTGTAAGTGTCTCATATTAAGTGAAATATTTTATCATGGAAACATCAGAATGTTACTCGCAACATTTCCTTGAGAAAATCTGTCAATTCGTTAGTAATAAATTTGCATTATTATTTGATTTAAAATTTTAAATATTTTTTAAGTATAGACAAAAGGGGAATTTAAATATAGACAAAAGGGAAATTAAATGAATTATTTAAAATCTTCCAAAACATTTTATTTTTAGGCAAAAAAAAATGAAATTTTCTTTTGATTGAAAATAAATGAAAAAATCCTCAGCTCTACTCAAAGAATTTTTGTTTTCAGTGGTTTTTTTCCTTATTACAAATGCTAATCTCAAAATTTATTTTTTATTATGAGATAGAATAGAAAAAAATAGAATCATAGAATAATAGAATCAGTAAGGTTGGAAGGGACCTCTGGAGATCATCTAGTTCAACCTCCCTGCTCAAGCAGGCTCACCTAGAGCATGGTAGACAGGGTTGCATCCAGGCGCACCTTGAAGATCTCCAGAGAAGGAGACTCCACAACCTCTCTGGGAAACCTGGTCCAGTGCTCCGTCACTCTCACAGGGAAGAAATTCCCCCTCACGCTCAGGTGGAACTTCCTGTGCTTCAATTTCTGCCCATTGCCTCTTGTCCTGTCACACGGGACAACTGAAAAGAGTTTGTCCCCATCTCCTTGACACCCTCCCTTCAGGTACTTGTACACATTGATAAGATCCCCCCTCAGTCTGCTCTTCCCCAGGCTGAAGAGGCCCAGCTCTCGCAGCCGTTCCTCATAGGGCAGGTGCTCCAGCCCTCTGATCATCTTCGTAGCCCTATGATGGATTCTCTCCAGTAGTTCCAYGTGTGTCTTGTCCTGGGGAGCCCAGAACTGGACACAGGACTCGAGATGAGGCCTCATTAGGGCTGAGGAGAGGGGCAGGATCACCTCCCTCTACTTGCTGGCAACAGTCTTCCTAATGCACCCCAGGAGATCATTGGCCTTCTTGGCCACAGGGGCTCATTGCTGGCTCATGGTCAACTTGTCATCCCCCAGCACTCCCAGGTCCTTCTCTGCAGAGCTGCTCTCCAGAAGGTCAGMCCCCAGCTTGTCCTGGTGCCTAGGGTTATTTTTCCCTAGATGCAGGACTCTGCACTTGCCCTTGTTGAACCTCATGAGATTCCTCTCCGCCCAACTATCTGGCCTGTCCCGGTCTCTCTGAATGGCAGCACAGCCCWCTGGTGTGTCAGCCACTCCTCCCAGCCTGGGATCATCCACAAACTTGCTGAGGAGGCACTCTGTCCCCTCATCCAGGTCACTGATGAAGAAGTTGAATGGGATGGGACCCCTTACAGAGCCCTGGAGGACACCACTAGCCACAGGCCTCCAACTGGACACCACGCCACTGATGACAGTCCTGTGAGCTCTGCCTTTCAGCCAGTTCTCAAGCCACCTCACCATCCACTCGTCTAACCCACACTTCCTGAGCTTCTCTAGGAGGATGTGATGGGAGACAGTGTCAAAAGCCTTGCTGAAGTTAAGGCACACAACGTCCACTGCTCTCCCCTCATCTACCCAGACAGTCATTCCATCACAGAAGGCTATCAGGTTGGTTAAGCAAAATTTCCCCTTGGTGAATCCATGCTGATTGCTCCTGATCACCTTCTTTTCCTCTGTATGCCTTGAGATGACATCCAGAATGAGCTGTTCCATCACCATTCCAGGCATGGAGGTGAGGCTGACCGACCTATAATTGCCTGAGTCTTTCTTCTTGCCCTTTTTGAAGACTGGAGTGACATTGGCTTTCTTCCAGTCCTCAAACACCTCTCCAGTTCTCCAGGACCTTTCAAAGATGATGGAGCGTGACCTGGCAACAACATCCTTCAGCTCCCTTAGTACCTGTGGATGCATCCCATCCRGGCCCATGGATTTGTGGACGTCTAGCCTGCCCAGAAGGTCTCTAATCTTATCCTCCTCAACCAAAGGAAAATCTTCCCTTTTCTGGACCCTCTCCCTCACATCCAGGCTACAGGATTCCTGGGGGCTGCCCTTAGCAGTGAAGACTGAAGCAAAGAAGGCATTCAGTAATTCTGCCTTCTCTGCATCCCTTGTCACCAGGGCCCCCGCCCCATTCAGGAGCGGGACCACATTTTCCCAAGTCCTCCTCTTGCTGCTGATGTATTTGAAGAAGCCCTTCCTGTTTTCCTTGACAGCCCTTGCTAGACTCAATTCCAACTGGGCCTTAGCCTTCCTCACAGCATCTCTACATACCCTGACTGCATTCCTATAATTCTCCCAAGTAGCCTGTCCCCTCTTCTACATTCTGTCTACTTTTATTCTTCTGTCTGAATTTGGCCAGGAGTTCCTTGCTCACCCATGCAGGTCTCCTGTCCATTTTGCTGCACTTCTTACTCATACGGATGCACCACTCTTGAGCTTGAAGGAAGTGTTGTTTGAATATCGGCCAGCTCTCCTGGACCCCCCTTCCTTCTAGGGCCTTAACCCATGAGACTCCACCAAGCAGSTCTCTGAAGAGCCCAACGTCCGCTCTCCTGAAGTCCAGGGTTGCAGTCCTGCTTGTTGCCTTAGTTCTTTCCTGCAGGATCCTGAACTCCACCATCTCATGGTCACTGCAGCCAAGGCTGCCCCCAACCTGAGATGAAGAGTGAAGAGTTGGAGTTAAAAATCTTTCAACATATCAGATTCACTAATCCATTGATTTATATTTGGATGTATCTGCTCATCACGTATGCAAATTCTTAAACTTACCGAAGCAAAGAATGACAAGATGATTGTCTTTCAGAAATGGTTTATTGCATTACAGTCAGGCAACCAAGGCACAAGGTAGTCCAAAGTCATTTAGTCAGTCAGGAGCAGACCTCAATTCTTTTACTGGTAGTTTTGTTCACTAAACCTTAATGTCAAGACTAGAGGAAAAAAAAAACAATATTTTTCAATGGCTGTGATGTTTCCCACATATTTATAGAGGAAAGTAATAACTTGTTGATCTGTTGAAAGAGAAAACATTTGTCACATATCTTCCCAAAACATCTCCAATCAGAGGTTAAAAGATGCCCAGAGAAATATTTTTTTTCTTTTTCTTTAGAAACAGTTCTTCAAAATAATGTAATGGAAGAGGAATTGGGGTTTGTTCTTTTCTCAGAGAGATCTCCTTTGGGTTACACCTCCATGTGAAGACATTTGCTTTAGCTCTGATTGGGATACCAAGGACAATACAGTGTCTAAAGAAGCAAATAATATATTCTGAGCCTTAGCAAAGCTAACTGGCACAAAGAAGACACATATTAATATATGGGTACTGTTCTGGGGTTTTCACGTGACCCTGTGCCATCCTGGGTGGGTGCAAGAGCAGTCCAGGAGGCTCTGTTAGCTAGCAGGCAGGAATGCTCCATGCAGATCTGCACAAGCCTCAACTTGGCAGTGAGGGAGATATGTCAGAAACCTATAAAATGAGAGTCATGGAGCAGGCCGAAAGGTGACCATTATTCACTTTCTCTTCTAATACAATAACGGGAGGGATTTAAATGGAACAAGCAGGGGGTTTGTTTGGAAAATCAAAACAATGTGATACTTCACATAACTTGTGAAACTGAGAATATTGTGGATGATAAAAAATTCATATAAGTTAAAAATGAACTTAACAAAAATAAGGAAGAAAATCTCCAGAACAAAAAAAAAAATTGCCATGTGCTGAAGATTACTACAGGCTTGAAGATACTGCTTAACTATCTCATAATCTCCTGTGTTGACCATTCCTAGAGCAGGTTGCTGGGATAATCAGATCTTTGTCCTAATTTATGGACGTTCTTACAACTTTATGGTCTTTGCTGATGGAAAGGAATAAAATGTTGACAATAAAATAGCTGACAGGAATAGGGACCTAGGAATAGGAAGAACCAAAGACCATCCAAGGTAAATTCACAATAGATATAGGAAATATTCTCCTCACAAGGCATTGACAATGCAGCCATTGTCAAAATAAGTTGTTGAGATGGGGAATTTAGCAATTTCAAAAATAGTTTAGATATGAAGAATATAGGAATAGCAAGAATAACCATGACTAAAGAGTCTCTTCAATCATGGACTTCAGGRTTTAGAACAATCACAACCTATTAAAGAATGTAAAGGAAACTGACGTGGTCCAGATTATATCATCTTTCACAGTGAAGGTTGTTAAAGCTTCCTTTGAAACCTCTGGTAGTGGACAGATCTTTTGGAATCAGGGTATGGGACTTGCTTTCTCAGTATGGTGAATTCTTTGTTCCTATAACCTTATTTCTGACAGTACACACTCTAAAGAAACTGAATGGAAAGGTATTAAAGTTAAAAAGAGTAGAAATTGTGGGCTAAGATCTAAATAGCGTATAAATATTTGAAGGAACAGTAGCAGCTGTTAGAGTTCTTTTTTTTTTTTTTTTTTTTTATGGAACATTTAGAGCAAAACTCATTTCTTGACTGGTTGTCTAAGAGTTACAGCCTTCCCTCTATGGTGCATTTAAGCTCTACTAATAGTTAAAAAAGACTCTGAAAATTTCAGAACTTTTATTCCTATGATTCTTCAGGTAAAGAAATTCACTTAAAATGACCCYTGCCTGCGGAAAAAGGATCATTATTTTTGATCACTCAACATTTTTTTGGCAAAAGCATCATCAAAAAATTCTTGACTATCTCTAATTCCTTCAGTGTTTATTTTTCTCAGAGMTCCCCAGCAGTTCATCAGCTCTTATAAATGAACATGCCTGACCTTTACAGTGCCTGCCTGCTCATGTAAGATGTTAGCAGAATGATTATCATGGCAGTTTCAGCTTGAAGAGAGGATCCGCATCCATCATTCCCTGCTGTGTCAGAAGAATCTTCCAGTGGCACAACCCACTGAACTGAAACTTGAACTGTTGAAAACAGGGCAGGCATGTTTGTGCCAAGGTGTTTCTTCTGTAGAGACAATCCTTCAGCACCTAACGTTGCCCCTCCAGGTGGCTTATATTGCACTTGCAGAATACAGCCCCCAAGTGGTGCAGGACAAGAAGACCTTGTCACTTGACTATTGCAGCATGTTCTTTTTTTTTTTTTGTGAATACAAAAATAAAATTCAGACTTTACATAAAAAAATCTCAGAATTGCTTAAAAATAAAAATAAGATTGAAGAACATGCTTCATAATGATACATGTAGATATATCCTGTCCTTTGCATCTCATCTGGTAARAACATGAGACTGAACATATCAGATTGGATTAGAGGTCCACCTAACCCAATATCCTATCACTGTAAGTACTCACTATTGACTACCTACAAAAGCATGTAAGAGTAWGGCCAACATGCAGTGACCTTGGCTTAGAGTACTCTCTTATTTGCTGGATGCATGTTCCTGTCTTTTATCTTCTTTCCCATTTTCTTTTATGAAAAAAAGCTTTCATGGGAAAAGAATAAAGAATATGGCTAAGCTGATCATAAGATTTTGCCTATGAAATGTCTATTGCTAAATGTATGATCTATTCTTATTTTTACATTAGCCTTAGAGAATCCATCTTCCTCCTTTATTTTTTTATTTATTTTTTTATCTTTTAGATTTTTTTTTCTTTTGGAACTGACCCAGTTTTTAAATCCATGTCAAAGAGCTGGTGGTTTGTAAAAGAATCCATGCAGTGCACTATAAATCAATTCAGACCGTGTGTAACTGATGAGGATAGATAGTGCGACATCAGTATCATCTCACCATTGAAGTAGTTAACCCGATAYAGATCTTTCTCAAGTATGTTGTTTCATGTGATAGCAACGAAATGAAAAGTCTGAGCTTTTGATGATGGTTGATACTCTTTTGTCTTATATCCACGCATCCTTCATCAAAAGCTTGGGGCCCCAGTTCTGGGGCAACTGAGGAGTTTATATGTCTTGCTATTCAGCAAAGCATTGAAGCACATGTTTATGTATTCCTGGAGTCAGAAAGAGGTAAGYACATGCTTATCCTTATTTGCTAAATAGGAATATTTGAACATGAATTTAAAATTAATCCTGTGCTTCAAAACTTTGTCTGATTGGATATGAATGAAACTGCAGGAAAACCATGAAAATGGAAACTATCCTTACATATATTTTTCCCTCTGTGGGCACCAACGTACACCAATTAAGAAATTCTTGTATCTGTATGGTGATGAAATTTATTTTGAGAATCAAAATCAGCAATGACAAGCTTGATGAAGTGCTTCAGAAGTTCTGAAAAATCCCATTTTGATTTTTTCAGAAGAATGTTTTGATTTTTCATTTCAAAATGACTTATGGGAATAAAATGAAAACATGAATGTTTTGATTAGCCCCAAATGATTTTTTGAAATATTTTGTCATAGGAAATTTTGACTTTTTTGTTTCAATATGCTTCTGAATATAAAGAAAAAAGTTCAGAACTTTTGGAATTTGCAGAAGAAATCTGTCCTTGATCGTGTCTGTTAAAGATGCCAGAACAGAATATGGGATAAAGGAGAAAAGTGATTTCAAAAAAAAAAAGTTTTTAATATTTGAGAAGGAACATATTTTCCCAAATATTTTTTCTTTCATACTAGAGGAATTTTAATACCTTCACTTTAAGCTTCCAATTTATTCTACTCAAGTGAGAAAAAGAAATATCCCGCTTCCTTTCTTAAAATACAAAAATTAGAAAAAGCTTTTTTTCTAATGTAAATGAAATTTAAAATACAAGGATTAKAGTTAAAACTGTAATCTTTACAGACCATGATGAAAAAGTGCACAAAAATCTCAGCTTTATAAAAAAAAAAAGAATGAAACAATCAATACTAGTTTTTCCAACTGTCTCTACAGTGATAAAGAACACACAAAAGCCCACAAGAGCCTGAGCCCAAAAGCAAAGAATTGAAGTTGTGCTTGGTTGCATTATTCTATAGATAAAAGGGAAAAAGTCTCTTCAGGTCTTTTAACCTGAAGGATACAGACAAAGAGGAAGATATGAAACYGAAACCCACATAAGAAAGGAAACATCGATTGCTAATTTTAGATTTTATTAATGTGGTTGTTACATATACGCATTGTACCATTGCCTCAAATTACCTATCAAATCCTGACTGTGTTACAGTCTGTACAATCTGATCCTGAKTAAAGACATGATGTACAACATTATACAAAACTGATTTCTTTGCAGTACAATAGTCAGAATTTAATTCTTATAAAACTCTCTGAGCTTCCTTCATTTATGTTTTTTTCAGTCAGTCATCTTTTTCAAGTGGAACACTTATTTAAATATCTCCCATAAAAATTCACAGCTAAGTGAGCTGAAGGAAAATAATAAATAGCTATCATGTACTCTCTGTATAAACCTTCATTTCTGATAGGACTGTTGGGAGGGTTAATCATAATTATATGATTCACATGGCTTAGTGAGTGCAACCTATTCAAAAAGGCACAACATAAAAAGAAACAGCAGAAAGCAAACCCCTACTTAACATTACAGCTTTTCTTAAAATCACTTATGAATCAAAAATGTTTGTCAGCAGGGTGTTTTCATTTCATCTGAGCTGGTTTATATAATTTGAGACAAAAGTATTGTTCTTATTTCCAAGGCTGGTGATTTTCAAGCCTAACTCTGAGAATTCCACAGGAGAATGGGATCTTTCAAAAAAGATCCCCTTGACAGACTTCCTCATCGAGGGACTGTGGCTTCCTTTGTAGCATCTATATGTAAAACCATAAAAGAGAGGACAGAGGGAGAGGACACAGAAGAGAGGACATAGGAAGAACTTAGGTGACTAGAAGCATTGAGTCAACTTGTTGACTGTATAGGAAYGAGAAAAGAACTTGATAGGTGGCTGGAGGAGCAAGACTGTATTGGACTCACCAAGGGAAAACTGCTCTGCTGTCTATAAAAAGATAAATAGGAATGGATGATATGAGTCAAATCCTTCATTATGCAGAATTCAGTGGATTAAAGGGACTTTTGGCTTGCTGAGCTTCTGAATTCATACTTGTATGYGTGAGTGAGGTCCAGGGATGGAAAATTCAGACTATGAGATGGAAATCTGCATAGGGAAGGATACCTTTATATTCACCAAAAAATATATTAAAAGGAGGGGAAAACACTCCAGCTCATGCTAAGATGATATTCACACGAAACTTCCTGAAGCAACTCACACTGGATCTGTGCATATGAAAAAATGTAATCTGAGCCAAAACAAATTGAGGAGCAAAACTCCAACCCAGATTTGGGGGCCTTCCTTGGCATCACTCATATTTCTTTATGTCCACTACTCACATTAATGCAAGATAACACTAGTCAGCCTGGATATCCTTGGATAACAAAGTCATCCCTGTATGGCATTGCAAGCAAGCTCGTGTTTTTACATTATGTGCCTGAAGTGATATTCCTTTTTTTTTTTTTTTTTTTTTTTTTTCTTTTTTTTTTTTTTTTTTTTTGCAAGAGCTTCTTATGACTATTCATTCTGTCACTTGGAGTTCATCTCCAATTGGCTCTTGAAAACATCATGAAATTGTGCTATAAAAAGCCCTGATTAGTAATACCTAGCCCTGTTTCAATTTTGGCATTAATCTTCCCTAATTCTTATCTTAAACAGCTGACTCTTTTTTTTGACTATGGTACATTGGAGGGAATTGAAATCCTCTTGTTTCACCTGTCCGAGATCTAATATAGCAGAGGAGTATATGACACAATACAGAGCATTTACAATTGATTAAACACTGGAGCAGATTCCACCTCAACTCCATGTCCAGAAATTCCATTACAATTAGGTATTGGACCGAATCTCTGAAGCTGTATGTTTTAGAGGCTTTATGATTGAAATGTGTATAATTCAGGTTAAAGGTCAGATAAAATTCAGAGATGGTGAATTTCAGTCATTATTTTGAGGTTAAAAATTGGGTCAGCAAGCTGTAAGACTTGGACACAATAAGTCCTTCACTCATTYTATAACTGAACAAATGCAAACATAAAAAGATTAACCTGGATATACAGAAATAGGAAAATAATTCATTTTTATAGGATTTTTTCCCTGTTTTCCTGTGGAGTTCGAGTTTTTTTTTTTTACCTGAAGTTTCAAAATTTGCAGCTGATGTATCAGTTCAAGACTTTGGGGTTTTTTTTGACTGAATCAAACATTTCAAAAGATAAAAAGGTACAAAATTAAAGGGATGACAAAGGTTAAAATGTAATAGTAATTCCATAGCGATGACATGCACCACACAGGCAAGTATGGGTCCAGATGGAGCAGCCCATAGAAGAGGGGTTTGCTCTAGGGCGCTCCTCAAGAGCAAACAACCCCAGGTGCATCATGGCATCATGGCTAGTGGCTGGTAYCACCACAGTTGCTGCAGTCTCGGGGCACATCTCTAAGGACTCCATAATTGCCAAGCCAGGCAAATGAGAAGTGACACCACAGACTCACACCGTAGACATCTCAGCTGTGGTGCCATTCCCCACAGAGTGACCTGCTAATGGGTGTGTTGCTGTTGGGGCTGAGAACAAGGTGACCTCTTGATGTGCACACCGTTACGGACTGGAGCTATGGCAGCCTTGCTATGGCTGCGGGCTGGCATTTTCCTGACTGGGTATAAAACTCCCATTACAGTGAGGGGGACCTCTTTATCAGTGGGGAAGGGAAGAGGGGGAAAAATATGGGAAGAYAGTGAGGAGAGCACATTGTAGGGGGGAGGAAGGGGGAAGTGCACCACCACGATATGGGAGTGCCTCAAGTGGCCTCCAGTTGCCCCTTGTAGATGACACATCTCCCATAGCGTAGACGTAGTTGCATTTAGCTTATCTTTCAACAGCGTTGTAGCTCTGCAGAAATAAAACATACCAGAATGAAAGAAATGAAAAAGAAACAAAATTCATACTTAAAAATACCCAGTGTAGTTTCTTGCTATATTGCCTTAAATGGTGTCTTTACTAATTCACAGTAAATTTACAGTCACTCAGAAACGTTCTTGCAACACAAAGTAAGTGCAGCAGTGATATCTGGTATAGAATACATGACTCACTTTRTAACTGTCAAAGAAGATTTCTTCCAGACTTTCTGCAAAGCATCAAGTACCTCAGACAATTTGGTGCCATGGGCAGTGACAACTCTACCTCTCGATTTGTTAAGATAAAGGGAATATGTCATACTGTCCACCGCTGTAACATACTGGGCATGTTAAATGTTGCAAACTTTTTCCAGCAAAACACACAAAAAGAAATATAAAAAGCATATGAGTGAATSCTTTATAACTGTCTATCTGCCATTTTCAATACTTTTAGGATATACATTTGAAAAGATATGTATTAAAGAAAGTTTTAGATTACCCATGTTTTTGTTTGAAAGTTGTCTTCTTTTGTGCTGATAAATACCCTTCACATTTTTTAAAATGCTGTCATAGTCTAAGTTATAACACATTGATTTTAATCTATGTARTGTTTAATGTTTGTATCTATATCTACCATATAGATATAATGTTTCTAAAAGACTTTGAAGATAAGAGAATGACAGTGGACTACAACAGAACTGGGGCATGTTATACATGTTTGATATCTTAGAGAATTTTCCATTCTATCTGTGTTTGAGCAAAATAGAACAAAGAAAATATCTCATGAGTAATAAAAGTTTTAATGGCTTGTCACTAGTCATACAGGAATCATATCTGTGAATCATCAGTTGGCATTATCTTTCTGCACTGAAATTCTGCTAGTTATGGATAGAAATGAGTAATGAGACTATCTAATGAAAGACAAAAAGAGAATCAGTTAAAGGACTCTAAATATCTTCCCATATTTAAAATGAACTTTCAATCCAGCTRTGGTAGCAAAGTCTTAGGCCCTATTCTTAGATTCCAGAAAGCCTTATAGGCCATTGAAAGACTAATATAATTCTCAACAGCAGGATCAGAACCCATCTAACCCTATTCTTACCCTCCTCTTTCATTGCCTGTAAAGARGGAAGATGGAGATCAAGTCTAACTGCAAGATTCTCTCCTTAGTTAGATTTCACAAATAGCAAGATTGACACTTTGGTGATTTTGGGTAAGGACGAGGAAGGTAGGGATGCGCAATAAGGAGGCAAGAGAATSTAAAGGATCTGAATGTAGCAGATGGCCCTTATCTTTATACAAAGATAGATGCTATGTCTGAATGCAATGGCAAATTAATCAAAAATCTGAATTAAATRCTTAAATAGTGATCTATCATTGTCGTACATGCTACATCTGGAACAGGATCCTATAGACACTTTTCTAATCAATATCACTTAAGTCAAGAATGAAATGCAGCTGTCCCTGYATAGAACGTAGTAAAATGTTTTTCTCAACAACAATACATACCATTACTTTATGCAGTACTTTCAACACTTCCCAAGAAATGCATTTATTGTAATACAGTTGAAAGTTTTCTGAGCCCAGCGAAACTTRAATTAAACTTGAGTTCTAGAAACTGTAAAGTATATTTTTAAGTACTTGGTTTTGATCAGAGTTCACAGTGAATGTGGAGTGTAAGAGGGTGAAAAATGAAAATCCTTGTAACCTTGAAAAGCTAGAATTTAATTATTACAACTATTTTTTAAAAGTATCTTTGGAATTTGTTGAATTAACAAAAGAGATATAGYTGAAGATACAGTAAAAATAGCAAGTACATAGCAGAGATATTTTAATAAAAGTCTTGTAAAATGYAGCTTATAAATGATCAAGTGCTACATTTTAGGCATATATCTTAATATATTAGGTGAATTTGGTGCTCACAGCACGGCARTGATTTACACACCAGAAATCAGGCCAGTCTGTGGCATTGTAAAGTCATCCATATTCTATCTCTAACACTGATAAACCAAGGAGTTTTATGTGTGAGATRGATACTTCTGATTTTCAGCCATAGACTCCAAACTGATACACCCTGATATCATGATAACATGCTTACGATTAAGTGCACTTCCTGGGCGAAAGGTTATGAATATGCTGTTGCACAAGGGAAGATGAGACAAGTCCACATGCATGAAGACTGATGTGCTGTTAAGACTTTGTGCACACAGATTACTGGACAGTATTTATCAAGTATAYAAACAAACAGCATATGCTGTAATGTTTTGCTTATTTTTCTCTTGTATAAACTAAAATCTGAAAAATAAGAAGTGAAGGAAAGAGAGGTGGTTTTTATATCAATAGCAGTCATTTCCCATCAGATCTTCTCATAACACCAGTATCAAAGCTTGGCAGATGCAAGGGTTTGGCATGTGGAAGGCTGTGAGACCAACAGCACTTGAATTATACCATGGAAACACAAGGGAAAACTACCATAAAGACTCTGGAAAACCACTCCTACCTCAATTTAGGTGAAATGGTAGAGAGCTGCAAATTGCAGACTATGCTAAGGCACAAAGGTACTCAGGCACTGTGCAATACTGCTGACCAAAGAACTCTGTTTTGTCTGCAGTTTATATGATTCAAATAAACAGCAAAAGAAACTCCTCTAGGCCTTGATGCAGTAAAGTGCTTATACCTGAATTCTGATGTCAGTAACAGAGAGCTCTCAGCCGCTGCTTATTATCCTGCAGGTGGAGGGGACAGCCCCCAGAGCTCAGCTCTGCGAGATGATTGTGTTGGCACTCTTAGTCCCTCCAACCTCAGCGTAAACAGAGAATAGGCCAGCAAACTACTTATGCCTGAGGGCAATAATTAGAAGCTCGGGGCAGTGGTTTCTTACTCTGCACCCTCACAGTCCTCATGAGCTGAACTGTCCTTTGCAGTTTGACAGATTTATCACAAGAGAAGGGCTAGYAGGAAGAACTCATGGATATTTTCAAACTGCATACTGTAGACATCTAACTGTCTAATGGATCAGTCCCTCCTGGGACTTAGATGGAGATTTGGCCCTACTGTACTAAGCTATCTCGGTATCATGATGCATTCTAAAAAGGAACCAGAGTACTGAATTTTGAAAACAAWGTTTCTGAAACATTTTGAAACCCTATATTTAGACCTCTCGGGAACTCATTAGCCCACAATGATGGCATCAGATGATATTAGCTGCTTTTAAAGKTTAAGGTTGCTGTAGGCTTGGTCGTCAGCTTTTTCTGATAAAGCTCAGAGACAGAAAGAATTTAGATAGTCTGAAATTGCCTAGTTCCATTTTGACAGTAAAGATCTTAAGAAATACATAAGTAAACTTGTTGGACAGTTTAAAGTTGGGAATGTCACCCATGGAATTTGTTTTTTGTGACCTGGATTCTGAGAAGGTGCATCAGTTGAATCTGCTTCTTCCTAAAGACAGACTGTTTTTTCTGCAATCCTTTGTCTTGATTTTTATGTAACATCTAAAGAGAACAYAGAATGCCACTTAGAATGTATTATCTTCCTGGAAGGTGCTTTTGTTGAGAAGGGGCAATGGGGAGACTTGTSCGCTTAGGAGTGTGTGACTTTTCGTTAAGTCAGCATTCATCTCTGTGGGAAATCCATTTTTTTCCTATTACTTCCAGACTGTCAAATAGGAGGGTATGGTGACAATTTGGCACTGKTTTATGGGTCTAGCTGCAGGCAAACTGCAAACACCTATTATCTTGGAAGGAAAACAGCTCTCCTGTACCTCCATTAGGTATGTCAACAGCCTTCATTATAAGATTCCAATGGAGACCATAGGAACTTGTCTAGCTCACTGCCATCTATAAAGAAAGGTTGGATGCTTTAAACATAGCATTAGAACTTGATCTGGGGGCAAAGACACACTTTTAGTAAGCACCATTATATTGATCTTACCAAGTAATCTCTCTGCATCTTAGAAACTGGCTCAGTTCTGATACATAAAGAAATGAAGGTAGCACAGCAGGACCCAGACAGCATTTTTAGTGCCTCAGAAATAACATTTCTTGCAGTACAAACTGTTTGCAAAATCCAGTTATTGAGATGTTCTCTGTGTGTTTGTTCAAACAAGTTAATTCCCAAGGAAGCAGAAGAGGGAAAATAGATTTTCTTGGTATTATTTCTACCCTGAAACAGCACATAAAAAGACAGGAAGAATCTCAGAAAAGGTGTAATCCTAGCATTTTAAACCCATACAATAAGTTTGAGTCATTCATTGCATTTACTTTTGATAATATCTAAATATCTCATTTTAGTTGAGCCTTTTGAAAAAAATATTTTTATTCTACAGTAACTATAGTAATATCTAAAAAAATTATTCTATAGTTATTCTACATATTTGAGACAAAAAGTCATTTAGAACAGACAAATAAAAATATTTCATGTGAAATTGTCCAAAAAGGAATTTTTGATAAAACATGATAGATTTTATCAAGAGGAGGAATTCATTAACAAACACCATTTCATTTGAAGTTTTTCAGTTATGACAAAGTAAAATCTCTTAATGGGACAGCTCTACATCATCTCTGCTTATGATTGTCAAATTAGGAATTGAAATGTGAGTTGAAGCTTTCAAAAATCTAATAATTTCCTTTAACTTCCTGATAAAGATATATCTTTTCAAGAAAATTCCTTTTGTATCTTGTTGTGAAGTAGRGATCCATTTAATACACGCAAATTAGGGGAAACTGAACATTTAAGAATTATTTTACTTTGTTGGGCTGGCAACAGTCTCTTGGGCATAATGCAACATGGTGACAGGTACAGTCAGGTGAAATATGTGGATCTTTCTATATATTCCTTTGCTTACACTACTCTTAGGTATGTGCTAGCTTCTAGCACTGTAACTTATACTGTTCTTAGATAAGTGAAATTTTTGGCCCCAGAACTCAAACAGTAAAAGGATTGCTTGCAAATTAGTAGATTCAGCTACTATAGAGTTCTGGATGTACTTAGCAAGTGAATGCAGTCAAGATTGAGTATAATCCAGACAATTCTGGGGCTAAATTGATGATAATCACTGGCTTTTACTGAGTATATGATGGCTGCTATATTCACCTCCACATTGCACTACACTTTTGTAAGAGTGTGTCATTGTGTGTTTTGGAATAAACTGAACATAACCAGTATTATGTGAAATAATACCCTCTTCCTTGCAGCTGTATCTAACCACAAAACCTCATCTACTATCCCATCTATTATCCTATTTAAGCCATGAAAACTAAAGCTAAGAAAGCCCTTACCTCATCCCATCATGCTGAGGAAGTTAGAATTGGGGGTTGAGATCTCATCTGAACACTTCCTACATGGAATTGCATGAAACTTGATGTGTCCTGCTCAGAAATAGAAAGTACAGGAACAAACCTGGAAGGACTTAAGCCTGTGATGCTAATAAATGTACAGACATGATTCTCAACAGGATCTTCTGAGTGTTTTTGCTCCTAGCAATAGTATGGATAGAAATCATAAATGAGCTGATATGCAGTGCTACAACGACAAAAATGAAAGCTGCAGCCAAAGGACAGTGAAAAGAGTGTCTGGGCAAATAWCTGTCTAAGCCTTTATCCAAACATTTTCAGCTGAGAACAGTAATCTCTGGAAGTACATGGAGGGCCCCTGTATGACCTGATAGGGTCACTRTGTACAACCCCTGTTTTTTGATTGCTTCATGGGACACTGGAAGGTGGCCAGGACTCATCACCCACAAACAAGACCAGAGAATAGATCTTGGTACTTCACACATGATAAAGACTTAGCACTATGTATATGCTCGAGGAAGGGGAACCTCCACTAAGATATAACAGAGTCATAAACTCAGCTTAAGTTTCTAAAGTGCTCACAGAACATCACACACAAACCTTTTGCTTGAAGAAGAGCTGGATCTGGAGAATCAAAAACAACCTTCTGAAAATGGAGACCATTCTAAGCAGAAAGGAGTATCAGCTCAAACCTGTTGCCAGTTTTTCACCAACACAAACAACAGCAACTGTCTCTCTTTCACAGGAAATAATGTAGTGATCAACAGATGCAGTCAAAAATAACTCTAGAAGGACAGAGAATTCCACATCTCTCTAGCAAATATTTCTCACGATTCMATAAAATTATACTTATTAATGAATATTTCTACAATTGCTTAAATAGTTCAGTCCTGCTGCTCTTTCAGCTACTTCAAAGAAACCTTAGAGAAAAGTTATATACCAGAGGGAATGGATAGTTTTTATTCATATCTTGTTGAATTTCTTCACTGTCACGGTAGCTAAAAAAAGGAATATGCATCAAGCAAAGAATAGAGAGGTTAAATAATTAAACCTCTTTCAAAGGAAAAATTACTCATCAGCAAGTTTACTATTTCACATTAAAAAATACCATATTTGAAGTCACACTGAAATGTGACTGTATTSCAGTAATTGATCATACTGACAAATTTCACCAGAAAATAGGCAACAGTTCATAGTCCTCATAAAGAATGGCAAATAGTTGGTAAGTTCTTCATATGAATAAGCTGAGATGCRTGTGATGCTTCCTTGAAATCCATGGAGGCTGGTCTCTGTAGCTACAAAATGTTCTCATACCTAAAGGAATGAAAGATGATTCTGTTTTTAACATAAAGATTTTTCAAAGCTGATCTCAGGATGTACAGCACTTTGCTCTGTATTATACCAGTTATTAAGACTTATTTGGTACTATGGAATTCTTGGCTAATTTGTCCTGCAGTTATGAYCTCTTTTTGACATGTTCTGTTTGACTCACAAATGTCCAAAAAACCTCTTAAGATATAATGCATTAGTTCAAACATCTGTTCTGGGTACCTGTTGGAAGGAATCCTTCGATTCATTGTGTAGTAGTACTTCAGGTGTCCACTTGATCCTGACTGGGGATCATTTACAAAGGAATAGTCAGAGGGACGAGCATTTAGAAAAAAAGTATTCATTAACATACAGTAACCACTGCCTGGAGACATGTTGTCTGGGCATAGTTTTGCTACCCACCTTCCTGTTCACCTCCTYCACATTCTTTGGAAAACTACTGAGTCTGTGAAAGCTCTTGAACTTGTAGACTGATTGGATCGGGAAGATGTCTGGACCACATATTAAAAATACTCTTTTCTAAAGCACAGAGAACGCATGCATGACCTATAATGCAACAAACGCACCAATGACAGAGATTTTTCGAACTCCTCACAAGGCTAGAATACTCCAGTCACTGTAAGATGAGTAACTTTGCTTTAAGGGTTCGTATGTGACCTCCTTCACATAATTCATTCATCAATATTTAAGGTCATAATAAAAAAAAAAAAAAAAAAAAAAAAAAAAAAAGGAGCCATATGTTATCCCATTGGGATTAGAGCAAGTTTCCCCAGATCATGATCAAATATCTCCTGACAGAAACAATATCCCATTCTAAGAGTAACTGGCAAGCGTAGGGCCAGTGTATTAGCACACACTGTCTCCACGGTGTGTGCTAACGTGTCAGTTAAACAAACTTTCCCAGACACTCTATGATCATCATCCCTTCTACGGATGCCTAGGAAAGGAGTGTTGAAGTGACTTTCTAGCCCTAAGCATGGTATCCACATAAATAACAAACTCTTATCCGGGCATTTAAGCACAGATGATTACCATGAATGAATAATTACATATTAGGAATTATATCCAGGGGCTCTGAAATTACTCTAGTTCTGAGCAAACCATTTCCTGTGTTTTTACTGGTTCTCTACTGATGTGCTATCCTGAAATATAAGATGAACACCCTTTGAGGTTCAGCTATTGTTAAAAACACTAAGACTTCAGAGAAGAATGACCTTTTATTGTTCGCCCCTCTGCATCATTCTCTTCTCAAACACACTTTTGTAACTGTGAGCAAAGTATGAATGCTTTTAAAGAAATCTTGGAATCTTAGTCCTCAAGTATTGCTCAGTGATCAAAGACTGCTCCAAAATCAAATACTAGTTTCATTGGGATAATTATATTTTAATTATATTGTTTACCTCATYACATTTTACTATTTTAAATGGTATCATCTGCACTGTCAGTGGAATTTTTTGATGATTTGGTCCTGCTACCTAGAAAAGAACTGGATGAATAATGATTTTTTTTTTTGTTCATCGACAAAAAAATTTGGATGAAAACAAATTCCAATAATTTCAATTATGTTAAAAAAAAAAAGTCTTTTTTAAATCTTTTTGAATTCTTTTTGTTTTTTCTTTTTCAAATATATCAACATGACAGTGAATTTCTCAAACTAAATCTACAGGGAAAATGTTATCCACAAGTTCTTTCCAGCTGTACTTTTTATTAAAGTAGGGTGGTACTGGAATTTGGGYAGTACTGGAGGGGTACACTTTTTTAAAATGTTCAGATTAATAATACATAAGACAAATTAGAAAAAAATATTCAGTAAAAGCCCAGAATCAAGACATTTTGTAGTAGTGTTCAGTGCAAATGGCTTTTAATCATTTATAGTTTGATCAAAGTTTTTCAGCATCTGGATTGTAGGTTCATGAACGTCACCTGGGAATTTCTATTACTCACTGAAATGTTATTACAAGCTATATCAAAAACAGTCAAGCTCTTTCCTTCCTATTACCTTGAAGGTATTTTTTCAAAACACATTCAAATAAATTATGTGGCTTTGTAATTATTAGCATTGGTATTGTCTCACTTCTATAATAAATGAAAAAAATTCAAAATATTTTTGAGTTAGCAATTGAAAAAACTTTAAAAAYATTGCTTTAAGTGCCCAAACAGATAACAATACTTCAGGCAGTTTTCCACCAGCTTAAATTGCATTTACGTCTCTGAGCCTAATATTTCCRACTGGCTGGCTGCCTCTGAAAGCCTGCAGCCAGCAAGAGGTACCAATGCTTAGGTGGAATTTAGGTTTAATCAAGGCCTTTGGGGGTGAAGTACTGGTCATAAATTAGAGTAAAAGCATCCTTCATTTGCTTTGYTCTGTTCCTTTTTTGTTGTAACACCTCAGGACTGTTCTATTCTCCCAGCCATGCCCATGGTGCTGAACCAAGGTTTTCAGTGCTAAATGCATTTCCTCACAGAACAGGTAGAATTCTCCTTTGTAAAAGTCTTTTTTTCTTTCTTTCATTTTTTTTTTTTTTTTAATGTTACCCATTTGGTTTTCAGAATATCTCTATTCCAGGAAAGGTGAATATTTGAGTTCCAAAACTTTTCTATGATTTGTGAAATGAGCAATCCTCACATTTTGCCCAAGGGCATCTTCATATACTGCAAGTTCTGCAAATGCCTGAGTGATCTGCAGGTGGTGGAAATTAAGAATCTTTTATATCGACTCTTGTAGACTGAATAATCTCATCCTACTGGCCCATGAGTGGRTGTAATGGAGTCAGACCTGGTATTACTTGAGTGCTCAGAAGCTCTGCCATCTTGTGCTTTAYCTTTCCCTATCATATGCTTTCCTGTTACTTGTTTTCCTTTCTACCTATATATCAACTAATTTTAGGATTCCCATCAAGACTGTGATCATTCATTGCTTATTGTAGCTAGTGTTAGTGGTTGTGTTTCTGAAAGCCTGGGAATCTTAGCTGATGGCAATTCTGAAAATATGCATACATACATTGCATATTTGTGTGTCTCGGTGTGTCTAGACACATTATGAGTATCAAGATAACATGTAAGTCATATATTTAGACTTACACCTCTTTAGCAGTTCCTCAGACTTTGGCAATCATGTGCTGGTTTCCTATTTCCCTTTTATTTTTTTTTTCATTCTTCAATTTCCTTTGTCTCATTTGGGAAAATTTAAAAACATCTACAAGGTTATTTTTATAATCAGGAGAATAAATATCCCCACCCTTCTCCCCATCTAGAAAATACATTATAAGGTCCAGAATAAATATTTAGTTGTCATTTAGAAATATTATTTTTAGAATTCAAGCTTTATCAAGGTGTTATCTACAAGAAATACCTTTTCTTTTTTTTTTTTTTTTTTTTTTTTTTTTTTTTTTTTTTTTTTTTTTTTTTGTATCTTAAACATCAGCTGAAATTTCTACCCTTCATATACATTGTAAATATCTAGATTTTATGCACAGCTTACAGAAGAGGTAAAGTGCGGGAGACAATCATCTCCAAGGCCAGAGCATGCTGAACCCTGATAAGCTTCTCAGCACTTGCTACTAGTTCAAGACCAGCTTAGGGTATCACCTTCCAATTCTCTTTGCTATTTCATAGAAATATATAGTTATTACGAAAGAAAAGGTATTTTCAATTCAATTTGCCCTTTTTTGCTTTCTGTATCACCAGTTCACCACATAAGCATTGAAGTCAGATCTCACTGGCAGGACTACCTGAAAGGGAGAGGGAGACTCTTTTACTAGAAAGAAAACATTGCTGTTCAGTGCAGAAAATCTGCAGCCAATCTCATTGTGTGCAGCAGATAAATAGAGTGCATTAATGTCTGCTACTTTTCCATAGAAAAGCTATTTCAAAAGATCACAGTCAAGCCAAATCTCTGACATTATCATAATAAATCAGTTATCACCTAGGGCCATTCCTCCATGCAAACCTTCCTTTCTTCCCTTACTGTAATTTAAATTATGTTAGATACAACATAAATGAGAACTCATTGCCAGGCACCAATATTTTGCAAATTATACAAAACCATCTTTCACACCTCATCATTGGGGAGTTCTCAGTCATGAATACAATTCTTAATAAGTTCCCTAAAATGCACTTTACACCCTAAGAGAGTGTAAATTACATATGTGTAAACATTATTTTCAGCATATGATGATTACTTATTAGTGAACATAGGAGGAGATTATATGTATATTATAGTAGACAAAGAAGGCTCTGCAAGTGCAGAAGAATAGAAGAAAGAAAATATGATAATTGTTGCAAATGATAAACAGAATCTTTATTACCATTTGAGCTGGTGAGAGGGCACAGCACATGCAAATAAATTCAAATATAATAAATAAAACAGTGAATTTTTAAAAGATATAAATAAGTGAACAGGAAATATAATTATTTACAGTGAGATAGCATCATGATGACAAAAAACAGGCATAGTAATTTCATACCTGTTACCTTTGGTAGTACTAAAGAGTTCTCCTTTCTCACTATTGGGCTTTGTTCTTGTAAGTATTGCCATGCCCTGGTGCTAATACAGACTCAAGGACTACAAAAGTGGCTGCACTGTCACACTTCTGTGCATATCCTCAAGTGTTCAGCTATACTGTGAACACTCAAACGTTGTCAAGCTACAAAGCAGTAGACCTGTATATTCAGCAGGTCTTTCTACATGAAAAAAAGAAAGGAAAAAAAAAGTGATGATGAATCTAGGACTTCTGAGTCACATAGCGAAGCAAGACTGGGTCAGGTATATGGCTACCTTGATAAAACTCAGTCACGTGTTCTGGCAGGGTAGTAAGTACTTGGACTCCGTGGCTGTGAGAAGGAAGCCAGCAGGGGTTATTTGGGCTGGCATCGTTGGCTTGCTCTGTGATGCATGCCAACACTATTTCTGTCCCACAGTTTAGATGCGAAGACTGATAAGGCTCTGTAGCCAATTCCCATCTGCAAAGAGCTCCTGGCCTACCCCATGTTTCAATTCCATAGTTATGTGGTATTTGTGGTTTTGTGGCACGCAGCTACATGAGGATTTTAGCATGCAGCTGCTGGAGTTATCAGTTGCCCATCTCTGAAGCAGAAATCTATTCTAGATAACAGAAAACAACCGGAAAAAACTATTGTTGCATTAATTATGAAGAAGCTCTTGGATGAGTACAACATTCATGTTTTACATTTTATCATTTAGCTATTGTATACATCACATGTATTTACATGAATTTGCTGCCTTCTGTCTTCTCTAGCACTCGTTTACGATATCGTGGTGCTTAGGACAGCAGTTCTCATACTAATTCAATGATAAATAGCTTTTAACCCTATTAAATAGTTAAATGTGCATTACCTCTATAGAATTATCAATTAAGAGTTTGATGCTAAATTTGAATTGCTGTCTGTGAGAAATGTTGACGTTTCACCATGACCTCTGACTTAAAGAGTTTGATAGTTACTGGTTTAGACCTTTCTTTCATATCTTCTTGCATCTTTTATCTCAATGCATAAAACTGAGATATAGAAAGCTGAGAGCAAGAGTTCCTCTTAGATCTAATTATCATTGCATCAGACAGCGATGTTATAGCATTGGATGAGAAACTGAGGAAGAACTGTCTTGCAATGAATAGTTAGTTTAAACCCACATGCTGAAGTATGATGTTATCATGATAAACTATAGTTACAACTATTATTTTCCTAACAGTGACTTTCACCAGATTAAACTTCAGATTTACCAAAAGCAATATACATAAATCATAAGCATCCTTGCTAATCAAGCTGGTGCTAGAGACCATGCAGTTTATCTAACCTTGCAGTAAAAATGAGCAGCTGTCCATGCAAACTAGTATTTCTCTACTAGCTGATGGTAGAATCTATTTGATCCTAATTTAGCTGCTTAGCTTTGTTATTGCCTCACTGAAATGCAAATGCTGAATCTTAGAGGTGGTATTCCCCACCTCTAAGATAGATATGCCCACATACTAAACATTGAATTTCCAAGTGTTAACAGAGTAGGTGACTCAGAAGAACTGCAGAGGGATATCAAGTTTTCCTTATCTGTAAGAGCAGTAGCTCCCTCCATTAACTGTAGAAGGAATAACTATAGAAAAAAATCATCAGAGGCTGAACCAGGTTGAACTAGCCTGCCTGATTTAGGAGCCTGTCTTTTCGCAGGGGCAGAGAATCAGTAGCAAACAGTAAGCACCTCCATCCAAGAAATGTTTTATCTCTCTGTATCTTCCTATTCCTCAGAATGGCAAAGTTTTCCTGTATGTCCTGGGTCAGGGTTAATAGACCTATGCAGATGTCTTGATACCACAGGGTCTCACAGATAAGACTGGATGCTTAATTTTAGGCTGCTCTACATATTTATTAGAGAATTATGATGAAGTTCTCTGCCATCTTCTGCAACATGTTACAAGCAGTGGGAGATCACAGACTCTAGGCTTTAGTCAGCTACAGTCTTCTGGATGGAGACACTCCATGTCCTCTACTGAAATGAGCCAAACATGCAAAAATTACAGGATTAGGACAGGTTTTAAATGCAGATTATTAGTTAATCTTTCTCCTGGAAGAGCGATTCTAAGATCCCASGTGTCATATACTTTTTAAATGCATGAAAGCCCTTATATTTCAAGGATTTGGGTTGCCAGCTCCATTTCTAATCTCCTTCTCAAAAGCATACCCTAACTGCTAAGCTGTAGACAGCCCCTTTTGTGAGAAAAGTCAGTTACTTGAATGAATCCTAGTTAAGCCTTGGTTGAGTAATRATGTAGAGTTCTCTTTATTGTTACCCTATATATTTAAGACAAGCCACTYTATATCTTTTGAAAATAAAGGTGTTGCACTGCAGGAAAATTTTGTAAAACAATATGGAATATCTTCCCTCCTGTAGGTGACTCTCCAYGAAACCCCCCAAAACTTCAACCTCCAAAACTTCAGGAACTTTAAACTTCARTGAGTTAGTTTACAATACCCTTTCCTGTAAAGAGATGATATCATTATTGCCCTTTTTGATCATGGAAGTTGTTTCCTTTTTCATGAATTACTCTGTGCTTCCTTTAATAGTTTGCATATTAATTACTGTACTATAAATTTTCCMCTTTTTCACACTTCTGAAGTATCTGAGTAAAATATAGTTGTATTCTGCCATCAATACTAGTTGAATTCTCGTCTTAGGTTTATTTACTCTATCTCTTTCAAGAATGACAGAATAATCTTTGCAGAAGGAGAGCATAGGAATATGAAACATGTCCTGCTATTACCATGTTTATAAGGAAAACCTAATGGACCATATGCTTTTCAACTGGTCTTGAATCAGTCCCACAGTAAACGTCATTTGTTTTACACAGGTTCTACAGTATTCAGCAGACTATCTTGCCACCTTTAAAGACAGCTAAGAAAATTGACTACATTTACCATTTTTCTCTCATAATCAGACTGTGTGCAGAGGTTTGTTCTGAATGTTGTTCATAAACATTCAGAGCATTTTATATAAATTATGTTAAGTATACTGTGTACCTATTCTTTAAATGGTACCTTTGGGATACTCTGAGGCTTGAAGATAAGGATGGAGACCATAAATCTAATTTCATAACTTTAGGAAAGCAGTACACAGAATCAAGAACATGCTGCAGTKGTTTCACTGTAGCCAGCATTCCTGAGGAGACAGGCTTCAGTGCTCTGGGCCAGTCTGGAAAGTTTCCTCTCTGGTTAYCCTGCTATATTGCAGTATAGATGCTGTAAATGTATGAAATACTGAGGGCATGTCTGGCAGGATAAAACAGGTTATTCTAGACAGCTGATATTGTTAGAAAGTGCTGCTCATGAATGCAAGTAGGTGAGTAAAAATAGATTGTATCACGGYGCATGTGATTCAGTTCCACTCCTGTGTTGAATAGGCTCAAACTTTGAACCATGTGGGTTAGGGTGATTTGGTTGTACATATCGATGGATAGTTAGGATTATGWGTAAGCTTTTTGCAATTAACGTTTTAATCCGTTATCCCTGAACATGTTCCCTCGTAGGTGCCTACAGATACCAACTACAGCTAGAAAGACAATGGGTTCTTGCCCGGTTCCAGGTGGTCAGTGATACGAGTGCAGTTTCTCATTGCTGTTTATTAAATATGTCTTTTGGGGAAAGAATATTGCAAGTATAATGGAACAGGGTAACCTCTTGCAGGCGASGTTATAATACCTTTTGGATAACTGACTCAAATGTGTCAGAGAGGTACAGAAGAATGAGAACATCTGTCCATCCTCTATCCATTTATATAAGAAGGCACAGTCTACCATGGCCCATGGTGTGATGCCAGTTCTGGGATTGTGTGAGAAATATTTTGTTGTATAAAGGATATTAGCTTTATTCAGATTAGTTTGTTTTTCTCAGAAATGTAACTTTTGATGCTAGAATGTAGTTGGGCTATAATCAGTATGGGCAGGGTAAATTTCCTTGTTTTTAGTAACAATGTTAAAGGAGAAAAGAGACTTATTTTTTTCCTCATGAAGCATTCCTGATTTTAGTTAGGATCAATACCCATTGCTTATGATTCTGGAATATGTAGTTGTATTTAAAGCTATTTTTCTTGATATTTTAATATTTAATTTTTCTTTCTAAATAAATGATTTTTTACCTCATAGTTCAATATTTATTTGAGACATGTATTCATGTTTCTATGTTTTTTTTTTTTTTTTTTTGTCTTATTTCTTAAATCAGTGCTATTTATAAAATGCTGATCTGGAAAGAATGCTAGGTAGTTTTTGAATATTTGTTTATTTATTTGTCATTCTGGTGCTGGGCACATTTGTTAAAATCAAATAACCTGCAGAACAAAATCTCTAGCTGGAGTATTTGAGTTTCCTTAAAAGAGTTACAAAATATAGTATGAGCTAAACTCTCTTTAAAAATCTGCTTCTTTCAAAACAGCTTTCTCCTTTTTCCCTATAAACATCTGCATCCTATATTTGCTGTAACTGATATTTCTCACCTGTATTCAGCCCCCTGATACAGTCAATTTGATTTAAAGATTTACCACTCCTGCTAGATTCTTAAAGTTAGAATGGCCTTCTAGAATATTTATAAAACTTAAATGGAAAGCATTTAAGTGGAAGTGGACAAAAATAAAACATGCGGTTTTAATAAGTACATGTTGAAATAATTACCAGATATGGGTCTAGACTGTGTTAGGAAAGGTAAAGATACCTTCTAGTTCTACCCGCCTTCTATCTGAGTATGTCAAAATTCTTTTATAACTATTAATTAGCTTGGCTTCCCAGCCTAAAGAAAGTAAGTATCATTATCTTAATTTTGCATTTAGATGAGATCCTTTTTTATATTTAAAGGCCTCTGGAAAAAATGATCTCACAGACAAATGCAGCACACTTTTAATAAACACAGCAGCAAAGTAACAACACCACAGTATAGTGAAGTTCCCAGATTATAACTACCATATGTAGTCTGGTATAACAATAATTAGAAAGACTCTAACTTTTTATGATCT
This sequence comes from Rhea americana, assembly GCF_003343005.1. Lineage (NCBI taxonomy): Eukaryota > Metazoa > Chordata > Aves > Rheiformes > Rheidae > Rhea > Rhea americana. The sequence goes on from NW_028186402.1 coordinate 1,053,094, forward strand.
GAAAACCTGTGGTTGGAACTCATCAGTTAGGGAAAATCAATATTGTATTACTTAAATCTTTGTGTCAGATTCTCAGCTAGTGAAAACCGCCTCTGTTGACAGTAGTGCTGATTTATACCAGCTGGGAAGGTAGGCCATGGGACACACTCTGGGTTTTGCTAGCTGGGTGTCTAACTGAAGACCCTTCTGCTTGCACTGCACAAACCAAGAAAATGTTACAAACTGATATTTTCCTGTAACCTTGCTTTACAACAGCTAATGTTCTTTGCCAGTGCCCTAAGCACTTGAGCTAAGGAGATTCTCCCTTACCTTGTACTATTACAGGCAACACAAACTAAAAAGCAGTCCTGAATACTTTTTGCTCAGTCACTGATCTATAATATTTCTTCATGAGATTCTGGGCATTTATCTCATTGCTGTTTGGGATATAGAACTACTACTTAACCTCATCTCATGGTGGGCTTCTTTCAGGACTAGCTCATCTGCAAAGTATCGTCTTGGCCCAGAGAGGATATCAAACTACACCCTGTTCATGCTTGCAAGATGCTGATGATCAAAATGGAGCGTGGCAGCCATTCCCAGGGGCAGTGACAGATGGCCTGCCATTCATATTCTTTTCTGGAGATTATTCCTACTACTGCTGCAGTAGTATTAGAGTCAGCTGACATGCTAATCAAATGGTCTGAGTGATGTCTGTGTAATAAATTCATGTGTAGCTTCCTCTGCAGATATCTGTATTTCATGCAGCTGTGTCATTGGCCTCCATCATCTCACATTTCTTGTTTTCCAGTCTGATTGTGGACTGTGTAGTTTACTGTATCCTTCCTCTCATCAAGGATTATCTTTATCATCAGGAAATAAAAGACAAAAAATGAGAGATTAGTTAGAAAAATATTTTTGAAAAATTTAAAGTAGTTGGAAAAAAGGACTGGCACTACTGTATGAAATAAAAACCCGTAACAGGATAAGGATGCTCAAAGCATTGAGTATATGAGGGTACTATTCATTGGAAAGTGTATCTGATGAGTTGCTTTCTGTCTCTGGTCTGGACAGGACCTGATACAATACTACAAAACAGCATTTGGCTCTACTCTACTGCTCACCTTGCACAAGACAACACTTTTTCACAGGCAGTCTACAGCACCTCCTTGCTGTGTTGTTGAAAATGGTAGCTATCATAGCTATATTTCCTATCAACTCATATTTCTGTAGATCTGAGCAGAGGCCTTTGTCCTGAGTGGGTGGAAGAGACTGAGACAAGTATAAGCTTTTGAACTTCAAAAAGCACTTGGATTTGTGAATATGCACTCTTTGAACCAAAACTCTATATTATTATCATCTACATTCAGACTGGTTTATGAGTTTGCCCTATTTTATAGAGAAATGACATAAGATGTCAGCTTTACATATTTTATTTAAATGTAGGATACAGGGAAAGCCTAAAAGAAGTGGATAATGTTTGGAAGAGTGAGTATTTTACAGCTTTTAGAGAATATTATCCTTTTTAAAATAATCTCTTCAATATTTATCCAGAGAAATATTCACACACTATTTTTTAACATCATTTTTCCAGTGAGGTTTTTTGATCTTTGACTGAAGCTTTAAAGCATTTGTATAAGACTAATGCTAAACAATAAACAAAACAGCATGTCCTCTTTAATGAGTAGCTCTCTAAAAATTACACCACCGTATTAAGTAGATTTTGTCCTCATAAGTGTTCAGAATCATATCTGGTGAAGCTAATGGGAAATGACGCTTTCTCTGCTTTCTACTTCTGACAATGCCACCATAACAAATCTACTGAAATATTGTGATGAAGAGAGTAATACAAGAGCCCATATATTAAATAGAATGATGAGTCTGGTAAGCCCTTATTTATGCTTACCATGAACACTACTATCAGAACTTCTTGGCAGAGTTAAAAATGCAGGACAATGGCATCCATATAAACTTACAGAAAAGTAAGGAATACTTGAGGTTTTCAGGTCTACATCATAGCTGGTCTACAGAAATTTCTGTATGGGTGATGAGATTTGGTATAACTCAGATTAGCTATTGAATTTCAGGTTGAATTTGCAGAATTGTCAGGTAAGAATACAAAACATTTTTTGTCCCATCTCCTCTGCAGGTTTTACTTTCAGTTTGACTTTTATATATTCAAAGTTAAAATCAGCCAATACTTGAAAGCTGTAAGATCATAGACACAGGCACTTTCAAATTTGTAATGAACTTCAGTCTATTTTATATGCCGTGTAAAAGAGATTTCTGTGGACATTCCATAACTCCAAAAATAACTTTATCACATAACAAGTCCAAAACCAACAAGGCATTGCTATAAAAAGATCCAGATATAGGGAGACTGGGAAATACTAATACTATTAAACAAGGCCCTGGTGAGTACTGATCTACAAGAATGTATATCTTCTAGTCATCCATATTTGAGAAAGAACTCAAGCTGAAATGGGTGCAGAAAATGCTACTCAGTTGATCAATCTATGTATAGAAGGAAAGAATAATTTGATTTATCCTAGAAAAATAAAACTGAAAATGAATAAAGACCAAATTAATTTTCTTGTTTCTAAATACACCAATGTGTAAGCAGGAAGTAGGAAAATCTTTTAGTACTGAATAAAATGGTTCAAATGCTATTTTCTAGCACCTAAGAAACCAAGAGATTAAATGAAGAAGGGAGATAAGCATTTCCAGGGTATGAGTAATCCAATCTAAGACCAGAATGGGCTTCTGAAAGACAGAGCCAATGAAGACTTAGACTTAGTTCAGTCATCTTAGCTAGGTACCTAAATATAATGAGACAAATCCAGACCATTGTTAGAACAACAACAAATGACTATAACAATAAAATATTATTTGATCTCTATCCACAGCGCATGTTCTGTCAAGACGAATTACAAAATGAGATTATATGACAAGGATCCTAGGATGATCTCATGTCTTCATTGCCCCTAAAACCGAGGAAAGGATTTGCTGATTCATTTCTATACTCCAGGGATTCCCAAACGTATTTTGCTCATTTTCCACTGGTGACTGTAATGGAAGCCACCAATATTTTAATGTATACATAAGAAAATTCAAATTGCTTTTCTGACAGAATCTGTATATCATTTTCGGCACTTTTCTAAACTTTTTTTCTGATCCTGTAATTTGCTGCAGCATCATGACAATATGGATCTTCTTGGTGAAGTAAGAAGAAACATCTTGTTGTGATAGCTCTGAAATGTACTAACATAGAGAAGACCCTGCTGTACCTGCTAGAAGGCCATGTTTCCTAAAATAAGCATGGAGCAGAAGGCAGTGATGTACATTCATATTTGTCAGTTAATTTAACTTTCATCTTGTGTGGAGTAGCTAATTCTGGGCACCATTTCCAGGCACAAAAAGACAAGAATGTGATCAGGAATCTCTGGCTGGATTCACCAAGGGGAAATCAGGCTTAACCAATCTGATAGCATTCAAGGATGAGAGGATGGCTTGACAGATGAGGACAGAGCAGTGGACATTGTGTACCTTGACTTCAGCAGGGCTTTCAACACTTTCTCCCATAACATCCTAATAGGTAAGCTCAGGAAGTGTGGGTTAAACGAGTGGACAGTGAGGTGGACTGAGAACTGGCTGAATGGCAGAGCTCAGAGGGCTGTGATGAGCAGTTCAGTCTAGTTGGAGGCCTGTGACTAGTGGAGTTCCCCAGGGCTCAGTACTGGGTCCAGTCTTGTTCAGCTTCTTCATCAGTGACCTAGATGAAAGGACAGAGGGCATCTGCAGGAAATTTGCTGACAATATCAAATTGGGAGGAGTGGCTGATACACCTGAGGGCTGTGCTGCCTTTCAGAGAGACCTGGACAGGCTGGAGACAAGAAGGTGAACATCAGGGTTCTGCACCTAGGGAGAAATAACCCTAGGAACCAGTGCAGGCTGGAGAACAGTTCTGTAGAGAAGGACCTGGGAGTTTTGAAGGACAACAAGTTGATCGTGAGCCAGCAATGTGTCCTTGTGGCCAAGAGGGCCAATGGTATCCTGGGGTGTATTAGGAAGAGTGTTGACAGCAGGTGGAGGGAGGTGATCCTGCCCCTCTCCTCAGTCCTCGTAAGGGTTCATCTGGAGTACTGCAGCCGGTTCTGGGCTCCTCAGTATAATAGAGATATGAAGCTATTGGAACGATTAAAACAGTTAAAGGATTGGATATGAGAGAAGGTTGCGAGAGCTGGGCCTGTTTAGCCTGGAGAAGAAAAGACTGAGGAGAGATGTCAATGTGTATAAATATCTGAAGAGAGGATGTGAAGAAGATTGGCCCAGAGTCTCTTTGGTGGTGGGTACTCAGTGACAGAATGAGAGGCAATGGGCACAAATTAAGACACAGGAAATTCCACTTGAACTTCTTTGCTGTGAGAGTGATTGAACACTGGAATAGGTTGCCCAGAGAGTTTGTGGAGTCTCCATCCTTGGAGATGTTCAAAATCAGACTGACCATGGGCCCAGGCAGTCTGTTCTAAGTCAGTCTGCTTAAGTAGCTGGCTTGGACCAGATGATCTCCAGTCATCCTTTCCAACTCTGGCTATTCTATGATTCTGTGTTTCCTTATTCTCACAGGGAGAATTGGTATTTGCAGATGCGTAACTTATAAAAATGATATGTGATTTCAGAATAAATCAGAAACATAAATTTAAATTTTGATTTAACTGTAGCATGCATGTTGTGTAAATGTGGTTTGCATAAGAAAAAAGTATAAAAAGATTGAGAAAGAAATGCACATAGTTTCACTTTCCATTCTGTAAAGGTAGCTGTAGACATAAACAATGACATATGCAAACATGCAAGAATTTTGCTCTCCACTTCCGCTTATCTAAAAATAATAAAACAACAACTAGCAATAGCCTAGAGCTATATAATAATTCTGGATAGTGTGAAAGTACAAAAATTTAAAATTGACATTTCAGAAGCCGGATTTACTGGTAAGCGTAAGAAGTCAGGTGAATCCTGGAGCAAGCCAGAAAAGAAACCTGTTTGGAAAATATCTATCTATATGATAGTTTTAAAATAATAATTGTATTATATTATACATTACATTTTAGATATTTGTAATCTAAAAAATGCCACTGATGCATACATACTGATTGTTTGTTTATCAGAGGATCCAGCCAATTCTCCAGAACAAATGACAACAAAAAAAATCTGTTGAAGAATTAGCTTCTTCTTCAACTCAATATCTGCATCCTTATGAAGGCTACATCTATAAGAAGTTGATCTGTCTTCCTTAATTGTATATGCCACTTCATTTCTGATTAAGATACTCATTTTTTCACTGTATTATATTTATCCTGCTAAAGGGTCAAAGTATTTAATAGAGTTGTCCAGTGAAACAGTGAAAGAAATCATCATCTAGATCTCATTGAAATTCATGGGAAGCTTTCTTCTGACACAGGGAAATAAGAATCAGATTCAAACTGATCTTTCATTGCTCTCTATGTAACCAATATTTATTCTAAAATGAGACTTCATCTTTACTTCCTGCTCATATATATCCTAACCAGCATAGACTTGATATAATAGGTTGAGAGTTCCTTAGAGTCACAAAACAATATAGGAAGCCTCTCTAATCAACTGTGGTGGAAAGGATGAAGTGAAGAGAACCAAATTTTTCTTTATCATCCTGGTATGAGCTGGGGCTTTAGGACTGTATCAACACCAAAAAAATCTACAGAGGCTTGAGTTAGACCAACATGTAGTGAACACCTATACTATGTAACCATTAGTATGGTCCTTGATGTGGTTTTGGTTCAAGGCAACAATCACTGTCCTAGCCTATGCCCAAGCAGAGTCCAGGCAAGACCAAGCAATCCCACCTTTTCCTTGCTGGTCCTATAAATTTTAATTTATGAACAACTTTGGGAGTGAGTGATCTGGCCGGATCTGGCCACTCAAAGATTTCTCCATGCTAAGAAAACCCCGACATCTCCATTAGGTAGTTTCCCAGGGGCTTTGTATTGGCTGAGAAATGAGAAGCAACCAGTAGAAGGCGATGATGATTTAGCTTTCTATATTAAAAAATATCAACTTGGACAATGATTGAGACAGCTCTCAAGAGAAAATAGCACAGAAGCTGCCTAATCTCAATGTGAATCCAAATTCAAAGTGTGCTTTCAAGTGAGTCAGCAACATGTGTTTGAATAACACTCATATTCATGTGTCCCTTTGAAATGGGATATGAATGCAGTTCACACGCATATATGACAAGTAAACAATCCAACATCTCTGAAAAATAATATCCTGAATCTCTCAATGCAGATCTATGAATTTATTAAACTAAAGCAGATACCATATTTTAAATTTGCTTCATTCTTGGAATTTTAAATCAGAGCTGTTGAAGTACAGTTGGAGTCTCTTCCAAATATCATTTTCAATATTTCTCCCTTCTTATTTTCTGTAATGCAAAGTCAGTGCTTGGATAAAAGACAATTTAAAAGTTTTAGTCAAAAAAGGGGTGGGGGATTTAATTATGCAGTGAATTTTATCAAAATATGCTGCAGATGTTCCTCTAAAAACACATAACTTTAAATTAGCATTTTCTGCAAATAAAAGTGATTCATCTTCAACTCCAGGTCTTCGATAAATTTGTCATTTCTTACATGGTAATCAGTCACAATTTTAATTAGAAGTTGTCATTCACCCCTACATACCACATCTCTGGCAGAGATCAAGTATGATTTTGTACAGCTGCTACCCTGATTCTCCTGTCATCTTTGGCCTGACTTTGAATTGCTTCCTCTTTTTTCTCTCGTTTTTAGATAATCCTGCTTCTTCTTCTTCTCACCCCCACTGAGCTGTCAAGAGTTTCAATGCTGTGATATAGAATCATTGCCTCTGTAAGACTGAAAAAAAGAGCCCTACTTGCACTGGATTCTGATCAAAGAGAATCATTTATAGGGTAGATGCAGCAGAAACCTCAGGGAGATTTTTTTTAGCAGCAGGACCATGTGAAATGGGAAAGACAAAGCACCAGACTTTCAAACCCCTTTTAAACTTATAACTACATGATTAAGGTTTTTATTTTATAATGTTTGCCTTTTTTCTTTTCTTTTTTTTTCCTTTTTCTTTTTCTTGGTGTCATTCTACTCAAATGCTACATCAAAATGGGGTCAGGCACATTCAAGTAATTTGGTGAGTGGAAATGGAAAGGCTTAGAAATTTAAGTTTTACAGCTCTCCTTTTGACCCTTTGTGAGGAATAAAAAAAGAGGAGAGGAGAGGAGAGGAGAGGAGAGGAGAGGAGAGGAGAGGAGGAGCTGTGAATATTTCACAGAGAGATAAAGTACGTAAGGAGAAAACAGAAGTTACCATGTTGAGATGATAAGAATGGGTGAGGACTTTTTGCACCATTTTCCATTCACATTTCTGTCATTCTAAAAGGAACGTATTTATATTGTGCCACTTACACTTACCATCCTTGTCATGACTGTGAAGCAGGGGAATGTTAATGCTGAGGCTGCGAAAAGCATCCTCTCTTTCCCACCTCTAAGCTTTTCTATAGGTCGATTTGCTCATGGCTGTTGGTGTCACTACTACTCTACTAGTTGGTGAGGCCAGTTGCCATTGGTGGGCCTGGTCAGCCATTAAAATGAGGGGAGGCTGACAGAGGGCAAAAAATTAGAGTTCATGACTTTTTTTCGTGCTTTTGACACAATGTTCACATTCCAGTGGATATATCTTATGTCAAAGATTGTAATGAATGCAGAAAGTGGCCTGGTCTGAACCTCTTCTTCAGCTAGGGATAAATAATAAATATGGAAAATTGAAAAATTCTAGGTAACTTTCTTCCAATTTTTACAGAGTCATTTTGACATTTTTKGGGGGATGCAGCAGTACACAAGTAGCTAGACCTCTGCAGAAGAGGTCTACAGCTATATTTTTTCCCCTGTATTTCACCCATTGAAGATCATAGCACTGTGGGAGACTGGAATGTGCTGATACTCTGCCCTGAATTTTTAACTATTTTGGATAAAACAGATATAGGGACAGCAGAACTGAGACTAAACCCTCACTGYTGCAAGTGATTACCTCATAATACCTTTAAATTACAAATCGAATCTCAGCTTAAAAGCAACTACATGTTGTCCCACAAGCCAAATGATCCAAAATCCTACCGAAACTTGAAGCACAGCATCCATCCTATACCATTACAGAAAGATAGCTTTTACTTTCACTTCTATAGAGCTATTTTCAATGTTTATTGGGCTACTGTCTACCTTGAGACAGGATAGCTGAATAGCCCTGTGCTTGGGTGAAGTAAAGGTGCATTAGTTGTCTTTTCTGTGAGACTAACATGAAGGAAGGTTTATAATTCTGATTCACTGATGGGAGTTTGATTCTCAGCCTCTAGCTGTTAATCCTCAGGGATGAACAGTTAGGATAGCGTCTTCATATCTGAACACAAAAGCAATATCAGTCTGTTATACATTCCTCATGCCTAAAGAGCCTCCAAAAATGCTGTAGAAAAGGGGCGGATATCTATGTGCCAGAGTTTCTGAAGCAACCAGTTAAATTCTTAGACTCATCCTAACTCACTTGAACTACAATGCTACAGTAAAAATAGTGGTGATAGACCTTTCCTTCTAGTACGTACAGCAGTCATCTACCTCAGAATAACAGGAGATGAAACCACAGCTTTGACATCTCACRTGAGTATCCAGGCCAGCAGGCTACAGGGAACTAAAACTGCCCAAGGCTTCCTGCTAAATTTGGGCTACTGCGCAAGATATATTCGTGAAGCTAGAAAGGAGATAGATAGGAGGAAGTCTGAGCTGTAGCTGAGTGGCTACGTCTGCAGAGAGAAGTTCATTCTGTTTATACAGTTTTCTGCAGAAAAATAGTTATCTATAACTTGAAAGTGACCCAAAGAGCAGAAACAGGACAGCCACACTTTACCCTTCTTCAAGAGCACCCTGCTTGTACCCCATATCCCTAAGGACCAGCCACAGTTTCAGGCTTTGATTCTCAGCCTCCCACAGATGCCTGAACTCACACAGGAGATGTAGCTGCAGCCACATCCTGGTGTTTCTTGTCTGTTTTCAATGTTCCAGCACTCAGCATCTCAGCCACTGTGAATCTCAGTCTTGGAGGCAAACTTTCCCATTGAATGTTGAAGAAATAGCTGACCTGGCAAAGTGAACTTTCACTACTAGGTGTGGATATTCTTGTATTGAATATAATGATCTTGAAATCCTCTAGGTAGAGTTCTGTACAAAGGCATGGCAGCATGCTGAATTTACCTCACAGGATATACAGTACTTCTTTAAGGATATGAGTCTAGTTATCACTGACCTCCTTCCTTAGTTGAGATGACTGAATTACGAGATTTTCTTTTATATATATATATATATATAAATATACACACACACACACACATATATATATACTGTCATGCACCCTGCACTGTCACTGCACCTTTATGTTGGCAATGTGAGCAAATTCAGCCTTTTATTTTCCCTCTGCTACAACACACACAAAATGCAGCAGTATCTTTCAGTCTTTCCTGATCAAAGTTGAATTGTTCATCTCTACGAACCTTCCAGTCCCTTTTCCAAACAGGTGTAGTAATTTTATTTTTATCACTTATGAGTAATATTCTTTAGACTTTTGATAGAAAAATAGATATCTTCAGCAATGCTGTGGAATTCACTACATATCTCTGCTTATCCTAATAGCCTATGTTAAAGAATGCTTCTCTTTTGTATATTTTATCATATCTATTCATGTGTTTTTCTAAGTTCAGACAGGTAAAGTAGATACAAAATTAGCATTCTCTCAGACACTGAAGACTAYGAACAAGCTACTCAAAATGTATGTAAAACACAGTAAGTGTAAATAGTAAGTGAACAAAAAACCTGGTCAAATTTAATAAAATCAATGTAATTAATCAGTTTTTAATTTAATCTTTGGACTTCAGCCTCTGAGAGGGTRTCTGTGTTCATTAATTGAGCACATGCTTAATTTTAGGTATGTGAATACACTTCTGTGACACTTAAGTATGTACATGTTTTCCTGAATTGCGAGCCAATTTCTGAACCAAGATCTCGAAGATGATACTATGACTGTTATCAGCCTGGAAATCAAATGTTTGTTTCAGTTTGAATGTAGAATATTTTAACTGTAGTTTACAAATGGTTCTCCCTGGCTGCAGTCTGTATTTAACACATCAGAACTGTGACTAGGATCTCTTGCTAGATATTTCATATATTTTACATGGCAAGATTTTTGTGTTTAACTAAGCCGTTATGGACTCATGGCTAAATATTTATCTCATGAGTTTAATGATCACTGGATTATCCACATAGTAATAAGACCAGATATTTAGAGACTTTTCTAAATAACCTGTGAAGGTCTGTCAATTTACAAATTAAAGTAATCTTTAAAAAGTATGYAAAGCTCTTTATACAGCTTCTAGAGCTTATTTTTCTTTTTAAGATGTTCTATGTATACTAGAAAGGCTACAAATTCCTCCCTTGGATTACTCAGACCTTGAACTGGACATTGCAATAAAATTTCCTATTATTCAATTGCAGTCTCTCTGCTTTTCTATGCCTTGGCTAGCATACAAATTTTCCAGTGAAGAAACAGATGCATAATTTCACAAAATGTCTCACACTTTAAGCTACTTCTAATTTCAAACTACTTTCATATTTTGTAGTGTCATAAACAACCTGAATGCTAATGACTTGGATTTTAGTCATTCCAAACCTCACAAGAAAAAGGAGGAAAAAAATTGCCTGGGAGTGCTGGGGGATGACAAGTTGTCCGTGAGCCAGCAATGAGACCCTGTGGCCAAGAGGGCCAATGGTCTCCTGGGGTGCGTTGGGAGGAGTATTGCCAGCAGGTGGAGGGAGGTGATCCTGCCCCTCTCCGCAGCCCTGCGGAGGCCTCATCTCGAGTCCTGTGACCAGTTCTGGGCTCCCCAGGACAAGACACACATGGAGCTACTGGAGAGAGTCCAGCACAGGGCTACAAAGACGATCAGAGGGCCGGGGCACCTGCCCTATGAGGAACTGCTGCGAGAGCTGGACCTCTTCAGCCTGGGGAAGAGAAGACTGGGGTGAGGGGTGGGGGGAATCTTATCAATGTGTACAAGTATCTGAAGGGAGGGTGTCAAGGGGATGGGGACAAACTCTTTTCAGATGTCCCATGTGACAGGACAAGAAGCAATGGGCAGAAACTGAACCACAGGAAGTTCCACCTGAGCATGAGGGGGAATTTCTTCCCTGTGAGAGTGACAGAGTACTGGACCAGGCTGCCCAGAGAGGTTGTGGAGTCTCCTTCTCTGGAGATCTTCAAGGCCTGCCTGCATGCAACCCTGTCTAACATGACCCTGCTGAGCAGGGGGGTTGGACTAGATGACCTCCAGAGGTCCCTTCCAACCTTACTGATTCTATGATTCTATGATTCTTCTTGGTACAAACTAGAAAAGGGTAGCCCACAGGCTTTACATAGTGTTGATCGTTCCCTTTATTTCATCTCTTTGWGAAGATAATTTCATCTCTGATTGATCCACAAATACCGTCAGTCCCATGGAATTACTCATATGTTAATAATTTATAGTAGTCAACATGTTTATTATTTATGCAAGAAAAACAGTCAGGATCTCTACTGAGAATAAGCATCTTAAATCCATGCAAAGAAATTGCATTTAGTCTTAGTCCTTTTTATATAGAGTAAATTCAATTTCTTTTCAGAATAGAAACAAAAGGCCTGCCTGCATCTTGACTTCATCTGGTTCCCAAATCACATTTTCTTGCTTTTATATGAACTACAAAGATTCTTTAGCTGAAGAAATAGGAGAAAATTTACCCAAGCAAAATTCAYGCTCTACATTATGCTCTACATTATTAATATTTCACTACTACATATGTAAATAAAAATTGTAGAAACAAATTATCATTTCCCACTTTTTTACTGTTTCACTGGGGGCATTCCACATCTTTGATACTCAGAGTAAAATAAATTCATTCAAATGTACATGCCTYCTCTGCAAATAGCTTCACTTGAGCTCGTCACCCTCGGCTCCCTTTGTAATTGCAGAGAGACAATGTCACTGCTTGGGCAATTCAATGTAGCTAAGGTAGATGTCTGCAATAGATCAGATGAATCATCCCCTAAAAAACTCGTTTCTCCTTGTTGATGACATGGAAAGTTGGGAAGACTGGTTCAGACATAGGTATCTACTGTGTAAAGTTAGGCCAGTCAAATCTAAGTCTAGAAACCTACTCAAAATGCTGCCAACATGAAACAGAGAAACTTGATTCTGGTGTATTCATCTTATGGTTAATACACTGGTTGAACTAAAGATACTTGGATTCCTGTCCTACATTTGGAAGAGTTTTCTAGTGTCAATGTGGGAAAAAATACTTTATCTCAAAACCTTGCTAGTAGATAATCCTATTATTTGTTTTGTCTATTTAAATTATATTCTCTTTCAGTAAGTCTTGGTTGGGGCCAGTGCATTCTACCATATTATAAATAYAGACAAGGGAACAGTGTATCGTTTTACATAATTAAACTTGGAGTATAAAATCAAGCACCTTAAGCTGTATTCAGCACTTCATGCTGCACTGACATAGTTTTTAGAACCCACAGATACATGCTATTCTTGCTCCTCAGTTTCATTTTAGAAGGCTTCCATAGCACAAAAAGATACATTCTTGTACTCATTTATAGTTCCAWTTAGTTATGTTGAAGTGTCAACCAACCATACTAGAAAATTCTTCTATTGACTCATTAATTTAGATCCTTGTATTTTTTGTTGGTTTTTTGCTTTTGTTTTTTTTTTCCCTGAATACTATTTCAAGTAATGATAATTCAACACTGCTGAATGATCCGGATTTATGATGAAATTCTAACTTACACTTCACAAATAAAACCCTACCATGTAATCATTCCTGGTTTGGGTAACAGCAAAATTATTATGTCAGTGGAGATATTTGCTCATAAATTATTGGAATAAAAAATATTGCAGCTTTCTGTTTATACATTATAAAAAAAATTATTTCTGTATCCAGAAGTATGTGTATATATTTTTTTCATCTTTCTGTCAGGCTGGTAATCCCCTAGACATCGAGTCAGCAAGAAAATCATTTCAGTGATGTCCATAAATTTTCAGAAAGTTTTCTGAATTAAATTGATAATAACAGCATGTTATAGGTGGAATAAATTTTCTGTAAAGATATTTGCCTTTTAATCCGAGATTCAGAATGAAAATTGTTGGCTTTTTTCCCCCCTAGTTATCAGATTCCACATCATCACAAAGTTGTAGAAGGCTTATAGTTATAAATGTTCTTCTCTAAAGTATATGAAATTTAAGTCTTCACAAGTCTGTCCTGTCTTATGATTATGAACTAATTTCTGCAGCTCAGACAATATTACTGTGTGTTAAATAGGCTTCCCGCCTAAGTTGCCTACCAGCCTTCACTTACAGTTTGCTGCCATACCTACAAAAAGCAGAGTTTTGTGCAGGGTAATAATACTCCATATTAAAATAACTGATGTAGCTGGAAAAAAGGCAAGACAAGTCTGTGGCAAGAAAACTGTTCTTCAAGGCTCAGTGTTCCTGAAAGCCTTTTTGTTTGTTTTTCCAACTTTATTAGTTGGTCCAATAAAATTATTTTCTCTTTTTGCAGACAATGCCTTGCTCATATCTCTTGAATACCAGAGCTGTGACCACATGGACTCTCTAGGTGCCAGGAGATACCTGAGCCAAGAGAGGCCACAGCTCAGCAGAACAATCTGCATCCTCACAAAGCTGGTCCTGGAGCACAGACGTTCACCCTGGCGAGTCCACTTGTAGGTGTCTCAATTGCTCACTGGCATGTCCAGTTGCACCCTGGATGCATATATTTGTGTGTGTGTGTGTGCACGTACACACCATATCTGGGTCCACAGAGAGCAGGATTGGTCCTGGAAGGAGCTGAGTGCATTCAACTTCCTCTGAAGCTGAATGGAGCTGAGGGTCTAGCTCTGCCCGTGGACTGAGATGTGAGCAATAAATTCCAGGTTCACAGGGTTTCTATCACCTTTTTCTATTAGCACTCCAATTATTCCCATAAGGAATGGTAATAGCAAATAAAAACGCCTTGCACTGGGTTTCCTTCCCAAGTGTAGAAGAGTTTGTTCTGTAAACCAGRTAAGGTTGCTGCGCAAATGAAGCATATATTTAAAGTCCTATTAATTGCACCAAAGTCCCATCTCAAGTGCTTTTTTGAACTGAGACCCTCCTCTGGATGACTAGATATTAATGACAAAGGAAACAAGGTAGCAAAAGTCAAAGTAGCTTCCAGACAGCTGAGCTTTAGACAAAGTATATCCCAGCTGAGCCCTCCTTCTTGTACTAGTGAGATGACAATAATTTCTTTCCATAAATTCATCGTCATGCATTTGCAAGCATACAGGGCTTCTTTAATTGCCACAGAAACCTTCTGTCTCCTTTAACTCATTTTGTTCTATTGTACTGTTTTTAATAATTTCAGTAATGGAGAATGTAGATGTGGCTCAAACCCAAAATCGACATGCAAACATGATCAATAGCAAACTGCCCATGATGCCTCTGGCTTAACTACCAGCACTGTTAGCCATCCACTTCACCGGGAGTTAGAGGGTCCTGTCTTGTTCAAACTGCTGTATTGAACGAGCAGAAAAAACCCTCTCTCACCTCAAAGAAACAAAAGATGGAAGCAGAGAAAGAAGGAAGGAGGGAAGGGAAAGAAAATGAAAAGAAAGAAAGAAATAATTCTACTGTTAAAAACGCATTGTGTGAATGAGTGTCTTTTTTGATGTATCATTCTCAGAGAGCATTACAGAAATACACTCTCACATCAGGATACTTTGTCCAATGATTCAGTGGAAATTATCTTTTATTATCCATTAATTATCTCTTCTGTCCACATTTTGTCTTTTGCACAGATAGCTATTAAAAAAATGTATTTTATGTATCTGGCTATATTTAGATATTTAGATCAAGAAATTTTTCACAAATACACTTTCTAATTTTTAGAAAGGTGATAATATTTAGTGGATGTTTTTTTGCAGTTTCTTATTTATATATAAGAATGATGTTCATACTGTGTCTCTCAGTTCTGTGATTTTACTTCCCCATAAAAATTTTCAAGGAGCATAAAACTCCTAACTTTCATTCCATACCCTCAGGACACTTTTAAAGAGTTCTATGTACAATCTCTCATGTCTAGACATTACTTAGTTATGTCAAGTTTAATTCTTTATAAAGTGTTAGTGAGATCTGCCAGATCTTCCTCATAGCTCCAGAGCAAATATTGGAAGAGGAAGCATGACTTTCTCCATGTTTTTTTAAGACATGATCTTAACACAAACAACATAGGATACAAGGAAACACCTCCCTGTCCACAGTCAGTGTTAGCTCAGCCAGACTTCTGCAGTACCATGGCTTCTTCAGCTCCAGGTCAGACCTGGTTCCTACCTCCAAGCACAGAGAAGGCTCACAGAATTATCTGTATCCATCCATGTAGATGTGACATTAATTGTTAGCTTGTTAATGTGAGAGATACGTTGCAWTAGCTGTTCCTAGTGTTGATTACTGGTACCTGTTTATATCTACATACTACCTACTTGTGTTATCAAAATGAAAAGCCTCTCTTTGTGGGCTGGACCAACTAGGGTCAAAGGGATTGATCTCAATCCCTTGAGCCATCTAGACATCACAAATGCAATTCTGGTGCCTGCTCACTTCTCCACTGCTCTGGTTACCTCATCTRTTCTGGACTGTCATGTGGTCACATTTTAGTGCAATAAGTGTCTGCCATCTCTGCTAAATTTTTGGCATACCATGAGAGAAACTGGGATCAAACTGCAGTGCTTAATGGGGCTGGGAAACCTAACTTCTCAGTACTTGGCAGCAGCAAAAGGGAGACATTGTTTCACAACCCTTTGAGATAAATATAAATATAGACCTCGTATTTAAACTCTAATTAGTTCATCAGAGACCTGCTGGAATGAAAGAAATAAGAGTAAAATATATTTTTTGCATGTCTACAAATATCATAGGAAGACAGAGATCATTTTATTATTGAGAAACCTTCTGAGGTTTTGAGCTTTGTACTTTCAAACTGTATTTAAATATATTCCTCTGTTATTTGCAAGGTTTCYTATGTCTTTTCTGTTTCTTGTCTAATAGAATCAAAGTCTCTTGCCAGATTTCTGATTCACTGAAAGGCCTTTCACACACTGCTGTATCATTAAGAACCTTCATTGTGCAACTTTGAGAGATGGTATTGTGTTAAGAATGTTCTGCTTATTAGATAGTCTTGTAGAAGTTTGGAGCTAATCATCTGGATGACTTGTTGACACTATAAATTTGTGATGAAATTTGAGGTTTATTGTGGCCAGTTGCTTTGCCATGCCAACAGCACAGGCTGCCTTTCTTTACCTTGCTTTTGGGTAAGGTATAAATATAAGGTATAAATTTGGGTATCCCAACAAAGCTAGAGGATCTGAACTATGTGTATTATTTAAAATGGAAATCAACACTGTTGTTGGTTTCAAAGCATGATCAAGAGGTAATTCATAYAAGCATTTTTATATTGCTTATTTAATCGTCTGTGCTTTCACTCTCTGGATTCTGTACTGCAAATCTCCAGTATAACTCTCTAGGAATTTAACTAGCAGTCAGAGCAAAAGAAAGGGAAAGTTAACTCTGAAGTTTCCCTCCAGACTTTTCTCAYTAGCTTGCTGTTTAAGTTTGGAATAATTGCATAATTTTCAGTCCTAATAGCTGTCTTACTGTCTTTGGGACTACTTCTTTTAGTTTTCACTGTAAAACATTTTTAACTTGACTCCAGGAAGCATTAGTGCTTCCTACATCACTAAGAATTTTTTGCACTTCTTTAAAATATCATTTCCCCATTTTAGTTTCAATATTAGGAAAAATATATTTCATTAAGTACACATGACTCCTGTTTTATTGAACTTCAAATAAATAAAATATATGAATTCATTTAATCATTATGATACTTTTTAAATTCAAACTCTTGTTCTAGATATTTCTAGTCTTATATACAATGCAGCATAATTCAAACACGTTTTTCACACTACCTTGAAACTACAAACAGCAACAATGTGTGAGTCAAAGAAAATGAAGCAAATTTCAACTTTTTTATGATAAGTAAATCCCTCTTCTCATGTGTTTCACCCTTGCGAAGACAGAGGCAGCTACTTCTATTAGTGCATCTAGACTAATTTAATGCTCAGAGTCAATTTATCTTTTTTTTGCTCATAAACAAATAAAGGAATAATAAAGAATGAAGATTGATGAATTTAAATCTGTTAAGAGATTAAACTTAAACAGACTCTAATTCCAAAAAATGTTGCATGTCTTGTAGGTAGAACAGAAGCTTTCACTTCATTTTATTTCAAGGAGAGCTGAGACACAACAAACAATTTGCTTATCTTCTCCTTAGGGTAAGATTCTAACTAGCGACGACTGTGCTTCTTAAAGAAGTTGTTTAGAAATGCTTGACTTCTCACTGGTAAGAAAAATGAAGGTAAAACTGATGAGGGAAAAATTAGATTTTCAACTAAATAAAACATTTTTATAAGAAGAGTGTCTAATTTGTGTTGCAAGTGGTTTTGACTGTAAGATGTTGTTGTGATTCCTCCAGGGACAGATCCCCAATAACTTGACTTTTTATCTCATGGAAGGAGACCATCTAACCAATAAGCATATGCTCCAAAGAGAAGGTACCATTCTACCTAAAACACTTCTATCTTTTAAAATGGCAATATCCAGAGAAAAAGTCTAAAGAATTCAGAAAGATCTGTGCAGTGTTACTTCACCAAGTTATTTTTCTGTTAAGAGTTTATATAGATAATACTATAAACTTCAGCATGAAGATCTTTTGTGCTATAATGACACTTCCAACCCCCCATCTGTCCTTCACCGTTTATATGACACTGACTAAACACTGTATGGCTGCATGTCTTTTCTGAAATATCTCTTGTCTGTATCAAAATCACAGAATCACAGAATCACAGAATCGGTAAGGTTGGAAGGGACCTCTGGAGATCATCTAGTCCAACCTCCCCGCTCAGCAGGGTCACCTAGAGCATGKTAGACAGGGTTGCRTSCAGGCRGGCCTTGAAGATCTCCAGAGAAGGAGACTCCACAACCTMTCTGGGCAACCTGGTCCAGTGCTTCGTCACTCTCAGTGCTTCCCCGTTCCCTTCGTCACAGGGAAGAAATTCCCCCTCACAGTCAGGCGGAACTTCCTGTGSTTCRRTTTYTGCCCATTGCCTCTTGTTCTGTCTCACGGGRCAACTGAAAAGAGTTTGTCCCCGTCCCCTTGATACCCTCCCTTCAGATACTTGTACACATTGATAAGATCTCCCCTCAGTCTTCTCTTCCCCAGGCTGAAGAGGTCCAGCTCACGCAGCCGTTCCTCATAGGGCAGGTGCTCCAGCCCTCCGATCATCTTCGTAGCCCTGTGATGGATTCTCTCCAGTAGCTCCATGTGTGTCTTGTCCTGGGGAGCCCAGAACTGGACACAGGACTCGAGATGAGGCCTCATTAGAGCTGAGGAGAGGGGCAGGATCACCTCCCTCCACCTGCTGGCAACACTCCTCCCAACGCACCCCAGGAGACTCTCCATTGGCCTTCTTGGCCACAGGGGCTCATTGCTGGCTCATGGTCAACTTGTCATCCCCCAGCACTCCCAGGTCCTTCTCTGCAGAGCTGCTCTCCAGGAGGTCAGCCCCCAGCTTGTCCTGGTGCCTAGGGTTATTTTTCCCTAAGTGCAGGACCCTGGGCTTGCCCTTGTTGAGCCTCCTGAGGTTCCTCTCTGCCCAGCTCTCCAGCCTCTCCAGGTCTCTCTGAATGGCAGCACAGCGCTCTGGTGTATCAGCCACTTGTCAGCAGACTTCCTGCAGATGCCCTCTGTTCCTTCATCCAGGTCATTGATGAAGAAGCTGAAAAAGACTGGACCCAGTACTGAGCCCTGGGGGACTCCATCAGTCACAGACCTCCAACTAGACTGAACTGTTCATCACGACCCTCTGAGCTCTGCCATTCAGCCAGTTCTGAATTCACCTCATTGGCCACTCGTCTAATCCACACTTCCTGAGCTTATCTAGGAGGATGTTATGGGAGACGGTGTCAAAAGCCTTGCTGAAGTCAAGGGACACGGCGTCCACTGCTCTCCCCTCATCTACCCAGACAGTCATTCCACCACAGAAGGCTATCAGATGGTTAAGCAGGATTTCCCTTTGGTGAATCCATGCTGATTACTCCTGATCACCTTCTTTTCCTCCCTATGTCTGGAGATGACATCCAGAATGAGCTGTTTGATCAC
Source organism: Rhea americana (assembly GCF_003343005.1). Classification (NCBI taxonomy): domain Eukaryota; kingdom Metazoa; phylum Chordata; class Aves; order Rheiformes; family Rheidae; genus Rhea; species Rhea americana. The sequence goes on from NW_028186402.1 coordinate 1,072,466, forward strand.
CTTTCYAGGCACGGAGGTGAGGCTGACTGGCTAGTAGTTGCCTGGATGCTCCTTCTTGCCCTTYTTTGAAGACTGGAGTGACATTAGCTTTCTTCCAGTCCTCAGGTACCTCTCCAGTTCTCCATGATCTTTCAAAGATGATGGAGAGGAGCCTAGAGATATCATCCACCAGCTCCCTCAGCACTCATGTGCACATCCTACCAGGGCCCATGGATCTGTGGACATTAAATTTGCCTAAATGATCTCTAACATTGATCCTCCTCAACTAAGGGAAAGTYTTCCTTTCTCCAGATTTTCTCTCCCATCTTCAGACTCTGGCATTCTCGAGGGCCAATCCTAACAGTAAAGACTGAAGCAAAGAAGACATTCAGTAACTCTGCCTTCTCTGGATCCTGCGTCATCAGGGCACCCACTCCATTCAGCAGTAAGCCCCACTCCATTCAGCAGTAAGCCCACATTTTCCTTAGTCTTCCTTTTGCTACTGATATAGCTGAAGAAACCCTTCTTGTTGTCCTTGACATCCTTTGCCAGATTTAATTCCAAATGGGCCTTAGCCTCTCCTTGTTGGCTTCTCTACCGCCTTTGCCAAAAAGTTATCATCAATGCTCTTCAAGAGCCTCCTGGATTGTTTGTGCCTAGCTGTTTTGTCCTTCCAGCAGATATCAGGATGGTTGAAGTCTCCCAGGAAAACCAGGGCCTGTGATCATGAGGCTACTTCCAGCTGTCTGTAGAAGGCTTCATTGACTTCCTCTTTCTGATCAGGTGGCCTGAAGTACACACCCACAACAGTATAACCCATGTCATCCTGCCCTTTAATCCTTACCCGTAAGTTCTTGACTTGCTCTTCATCTACCCTTAGGCAGAGCTCAATACGTTCTATTTGCTCTTTCACCTCGTTTTCCCGGTCTGACTWTCCTATAAAGCACATAGTTGTTCATGACAACATTCCAGTCATGAGAGCTATCCCACCATGCCTCTATAAYTGCAATGAGATCATGGCCCTGTGACTGCACACAGATCTCCTGTTCCTCCTGTTTATTCCCCATGCTGCGTGCATTGACATACAGGCATTTCAGAGATAGTTGTGCATGCAAGTTTCCCTGGAGCGGGGCAAGGGAAAATGTCATGTCTCATATGCATTTCCCCAGCTGCAGCCACCCACTGGAGGCATCCTGATGTGAGCCATGTTTTGCTGACTACCTTGACTTTACAGTTCTCCCCTGCCCCCATCCTTCCTAGCTTAAATCTCTTCACCAGGTYGACCAACCTGTTGTATCACTGTCTTGATAGCATCTTAATTCTTCCCATCAGGTTTGGGATATGGACATCTATATTAAGGGCCACTGAAACGTGTCAGGAGAGAGGGAGAAACTATAATTTACTGCCCAGACACAAAACTGCTCATTTCCAAAGTTTTATTTCTGAAATGATGTGTATGTAACATCACAGAACCAGCTCTAGAACATGAAGTAGAAATGCCTTATCATATTAAGCACTATACACAAACAGACAGCTGCAAACATACACACGCACACATGCACTCACAGACTTACCATGGCTAAATGATAGCATCTGCAATGCTAACACATGAAAGCAATTGGAAACATCATTTCCATTGTTATTGTAAGAGTAACAACTTCCTTGAGCACAGGGAAGGRTGGCATAGAACCACTATTACCCCATGTAGCTTAGTTAAGTAGCAGAGACTAGGAGATCAAAAAGGAACAGTCTCAATTCAGAGCCAACAAAAAATCTTGTAATTTCTCAGCATTGCATGCAACTGGAATCATGAGCATTGATACTTTTAAGACCTTCACTTTCATGCTCTGGGGCAAGGTTAAGAACACCATGATCCTTTATCTGTCCCAAGTGCCTACAGTAATAACTCCTAAATTCCAGAGATAACCATTGATGAACATGATGTCACTAACACAGGTCACACAGCCATCTTGTTCAACAGAAGCAATGACTAGGGGCCTTGTCAAAGAAAGYTGATTCTAGACACAAATTTACCATAGATACTCCCTGTTGCACCCACATAATTCTGGGTATCTGTCTTCGGTCTATGTATGCTTGCAACTGCAATGTAGGACTTGGATACTCTACCAAAGGAATTCACTCAACTATAGTATGGGATCTGAAAGGAATGGCAAGGKGAGCTACTTTGATTTCACAGGTTTAAGGGATGGTACGGTCCCTGTCAGAAAGTAAAAAGATTTTTACTCTGAGTTGAAATCAATCTCAATATTAATGAGGTAATRCTAGTTGTTTGCCTCACTAGTTATGACTCTGAAGACAAAGGATGGGTGGTAGCCTTGTAGGACAAATGTTTATTTAGAAAAAWACCTCACCAAATTCCCAACCACAGCAAGAGAGAAGTGTTTGATTAAGGAAGGCAACAATAAAGATCAAGATCAGAGCAGCACCCCCATGACAGTCAGGTAAGAACATCTGTCTGAAACTGTCTTTTACAGGAGAATTTATGAAACATTGCTTAATACAGATRTTTCAGCAGAATAGCAGAGTAACTGTTTCAGGAAGAAATAGAGTCTAGTAATCCATTGGAAGAAGCTGAAGATTTGGGCAAAGCTGTCTTAAATTTAAGTTGGTACTAAACTCTGATGCATATCTAATAAAATAGATTCCAGGATGACCTATTCTTGTCTTTATGCAGCAGAAACTGGGTGAATTGTTTGAGTGAACAAACTGACRCCAAACTAAATCAGATGACCATAGGTCAGTTTGTATAAATGCTTGGACAGATGAAGAAAAAGCTGTGAAGCAGATCTGTCCTTCCCCTTTCTTTCCCTATCTGAAGGATTTTCTCCTGATTTGAGGGCTGTTGTTGTGGGAGCATAAAACTAGTGTGTGCATGGAGACACAAGGTGTGTGAACCACAGACCTTTTCCCAGCACTTGCTGAGGTGTTCTAGCACAATGATGAAAGGCCTCTAGTGTGTTGAAATTTATATAGCTACAGAAAATGCAAGACTTTACTAACAAGCCTTCACGTAAGTAATTCTAAAACTACTTGTAGTTTGCAAGTCAATATGATTGTAGCCTCATACTAAGCCTAAATAAAGAATTATAGTATATACCCCATTAAAAAAATTTCTACTGAAAAAATGTGTAATTAACTGCAATCACTTTTTCCGTGTATAACTCCTATGACTATGCCATCAAAGCTTTAATCTTCCTTCTTTTCCTCTCTTCTCTCTCATTTCTTTTCTTTTATGGATGGAGTAGCAGTTAAGTAACATTTAAATTCCATAGACATCATTATATTAATATTGAATTCACATTACTATAGAAAAAGAGCAAGACTCAAGTGTGATTCTTTTAGGAAGAAATGCAACATTTTTCTCTCCTTAGCCAAAATCTATCAGCCTTGTTGCAATCTCTAGAGACTCTCAGCAACAGATGTGATATGACTGATGGCGGGCAAAAATCTATTAAACAYAGAGTCCAAACTGTGGCTGGAGAATGAGAACAGACAAATCAGGGCACAGGTCTAGACAGGGCATGAGCTTGTCCTACGAGGCCCTATAAGTCTCAAGAGACTCTGGAAACAAGCRTGTAAACACCTGTTTCAAGCATCATTTAAGAAGATACTTGTCTATAAATGGGAAATCAATGTAATTGTATGAGAAGATCACTCTTATGCAGATTGGCTTTCAGGGAGATTAAAATAAGCAAATCTCATATTTCAACAGAAATGTACATGCCTGAACTGTCAAATGCTACTTAATAAGAGAATTATACTGGATTTTATTTTACTTAGGTTCTATTTTACAAAGAACAGTCTCTCCCTCTTCTTTTAAGGCAAACCACTTGCTTTGGGGATATCAGTTTGGATTCAGCATTAGTTCTAATTGACATAGTTTTAATTATTTCACTTGAGTCTTATCATAAGACCTCCACATATGATATAATTGGTTATATGTGGTAGACTCCATACACGCTATAATCCTTGTGCTGACATGGCAGACAAGGGAATAAAGAGAGAAGCTTGCTTTTTGGCCTTAGACACATGACATATGTCAGCTGAATGGAAAGGTTATGCAGTAACACACTTACATGATTGAGGTGTCCTATTTGTTTTCTGTTTAATTCTCTTTCTATTAGTTTTCAAAATTTGTCAATATTTTATCCACAAAAGAGACACTGGGAAAATCAGTCAGTTGCAAGAAGGTATGTGAGCTTAAGAAAAAAAAAAGAAAAACAGAAAGAAAGAAGAATAAAAGCGTGAACATAGTAATGCAAAAAGAATGGAAAACAGTTGGGGGAAAAATGACTTTGGTCATATAATTCATTTCATGAGGTGTGCCGTACATTAGGGGGAGGAGCACAGACCCTTAGTTTGGAACAGCAGTTGTGAGAGGACAACTTCACACTATGTTTATCACTAGGAATTGCATACTATCTCACCRCAGATATCACATCTGCAAAATAGGCAAAAAGAGAGACTTTGAACCTCTGCAAAATGGGCAGAAAGAGGAACTCTGAACTTCCACAAAATAGGCAGAGGAAGGAATTATGCAATGTCATCGAAACTGGGCTAAGTGCAGAGACTCGTACAGTTTGGCCAACTGACTAGCCCTGCTCTTGTGCAATTCCCTGGTCAATTACCAGCTAAGCATTTTGACTCTGAGTACAAACACCAACACAAATGTAAAAAATAGGAGCCTGAGAGACGAACTCCTTGGAACTCTACTGCAAGGCAGCAGGCTACGTGACAGGATCTCCCCTTAAGGTGGGACGCCACTTAAGGTTACGCCTTACACTCAGTGAATAGACATAAACGTGATTTTTAATCTATACTAAGAGCTAGCTAGCTAATGATGCAGTAAGTACTTGTGTGAATACCTTGCTATCAATAAATTCTATAGTAGTAACCATCCTGTGTGGTGAGTGTAATTCCACCTGTGATAGCTGTTATATCAATTAGTTGCAGAATCTGATTAGTGGCAGCAAGATCAATGGCTTATTGGCACCAAAGAAATGTGGGGAAAGCAGTATTGGGAATGTATATGGCAGTTATTACAAGAACGAGATGTTCGGGTGTTTCACATGGATGCCCACACTACAGAGTCCACAGAAACAGCAAAATGGAGTGCACATGTAGACCAATTGGCTCACATCCACYGCCTCGCCATCACAGCCCCAGAKGAAGAGGCGTTAGCAAAGCGGGCTCATGCTAAAGCTGGCCAAGCTGGGTGAAATGCTGCCGTTGCAGGAGGAAAAGCATGGGGTCTGCTATTGAGCCAAGCATTAGTGCAGCAAGTCATTGATCAGTGCTCCGTTTGTCAGATGCTGAAGGAACGGAAAGTGTTATCTCAACCATTGGGGCAGATCAAGCGAGGAACCACGGTGGGGGGAAGTCTGACAACTTGATTATATGGGTCCATTGAAGGAACATCGACGACAGCGATATGCTTGTGTAGCAGTAGACACCTGTTCTGGACTGGCTGTCATCATTCCTAGCCGCCATAGTAATGCTTTTACAACTATTCGGTGCTTGAACGCCATTGAGTTGTACTATGGCACCCCTATTGAAATACAATCGGATAATGGTTCACATTTCAAAAATAAAGCAATGCAGCAGTGGGCAGAAGAGCGAGGAATTACATGGATGTGGCACCTCCCTTATCACCCCCAGGGAGCTGGCCTGGTAGAAYGGATAAACGGACTGCTACAGGAACAGCTCCAGAGATTGGGAGGAGGCTCCTTTCAGGGCTGGGTAGACCACCTTCCAGAGGCTGTTCGCATCTTAAACAACAGGCTTGTTGCCAGCAGCACCACGCCACTGTTATTGATGAAACAAGGCCAGATACGGGCTGTACGCACAGCAACAAATGTAGCATCTGTGAAGCAGGGCGCACAGTTCCGAGCCAGCAGTGGGCAAGGTAGGTATATTGTCCACAACACATAGGACTGGAGTATCGGTAATGGGGAGGTAACATGGTTACGCACCGACGTTCATCTGTATGTGAACAATACTCAACCAGCATGCCTGTGGRTGCTGCAACTAAGTTCAGCATTACTTAGTAAGAGTATCGTACTGTTGAATCTCATACAAACAAACCTGAAATTGCCTCTGTTGTTAGGTCTCAAAAATACTACATCGCGCCCAATCTTGGTACCACCTGCTCCATGGGTTAATGTGTATTATGTCCACAGCATAACACCAAGTCCGCCACCATCAACTTGGTTTGCAGGAGCTCGTGTCTGGTACYAACCCCCTTTAGAGCCGGTACCACTTCTGGTGGAAACACTTGCAGCTGGTGATTCGCATGCGGTAATCATTGWCATTCAGGGTGAGCAACAGTGGAAGCGAGTATCAACTGAGCACCTCAGGTGAAGAGAGTAGTCAGGGACAGAAGAATGTTGTCTTCCCCTCCCCCTCTTATTTTCCCAGGTATGCCTGGACCRTACCTCAGCCACAACAATGTCTGGGTGACTCTAGCCAACGTCACAGGACAAGATCACCTGTGCTAAGTACTGTTACTCCACAGAACCTGTTCTCTACCTGCTTGGTTGGCGCACCATTGACGGCAGAAGAATTGGTAGTCCTATGTAACACCACGCTCAGCAGCGGCCAGTCTCTTTGTACGCGGTGGAATGGCTCCTGGGATAGCTGGCTATAGCGAGTAGGCGTATCACCTGCGTTACCACCGCAAGAACTGCAGTTGCTAGGATMTTTGTCTGCTACTTACTGCACTATGTTTAACTATACTGGGAAAAATCAGTCCRAAGTCTGGTGGGTGAATAGTACCAAGGCCATCTGCCAAAATGCCACTGCTTGGTGTAACATCACCAAGTGGACAATGTCCTTTAATTCCCATTTACAATTGTCCAGAGGCCTCTTCCTCCTTTGTGGGGACAGAGCTTGGGCTGGAATCCCCGAGGCCATAACAGGGGGGCCTTGTATGTTGGGTTGGTTAACCTTATTAAACTCCAATATTACAGTGTTGCATCAGAGATCATTAAACAGCATAACTGGGAGTGCCATGACATACATCAGTTTACATCCGGTTATAATTCGGATGTCACATTTTGGAATGCTGGACGGCGAATTGCTTCATCTTTGCTAGTACCAGGAGTTGCAAGTGCTCGAGCATTAGCTACRCTAAATAAACTTGGCTGCTGGTTAAGTAAATTTAGTAACGCCACCAGTAGTGCTTTAGCGGGCTTGCTGACTGATATGGRCTCCATAAGACAAGCTACATTGCAGAATCGTGCTGCCATTGATTTTCTATTGGTAGTCCATGGTCATGGCTGTCAAGATGTTAAAGGCATGTGTTGTATGAATTTAAGTGATCATTCGCAATCCATTCATGCAAAGATTCAAGAACTACAACATTTAACAAAGCAACTGCAAGTTAGTGATGAGTGGAATCCTTTTGGGATGTGGACGTGGGGATGGCCTTGGCTACAGAAATTATTGCTTTTTTGCTGCTTACTATTTGTAATTTTCCTTTCTATTTCCTGATATATCCCTTGTATGCTATCGTTATTATGTTCTATTACGGACTCCCTTTTACAACACCATGTTGTTCGTGTGATGGAATATAGACGTGTTCCAACAACGGATCATGTGGTGGCATGCATCCGTACTGTGTGATACTTCATGGGAATGGTCCATGYTGCAACTTYTGTATCTGTACTACCTGATACTTGGTCAGAATAGTCTAGTGTTGTAACTTTTTAGTGCCTAGAACAATAYCKYTGTGTTAAGCGGGATACAAATAAGTAACTAACAAGGTCTTGGAAATCTGTGAGAAAGAACAGTGGTTGGTCACATATAGATTCTGTGGCTTCCAGCCACAGAATTACCATGAGAAGCAGTCAACATGAAGGTCAGAAGCTGAAGGGTAGTGAAATAGCGACCCTCAAAGTCAAATGTGGCCCCCRAAATAAGTCTGCACGCGTGCGCAGTGTCATAGCCCAGTTATGCAACCRGGGCGGAGTTGGGCTAGACTCCCTGCACTTCTTGGCCCCATGTGCCRGGGCTCCCGCCTCCYGCAAGTAAYCATAAATGCCGGAGTTTTCTGAAGGAGAGAGAGGCTRCTACACAACAGAGGACCACGTTGCCTCCTCGGGGACRCCCAAAAAGATTGTGCCTGCCRACTCTCTCCCTCACCATGCAGACGATCGGGACAAGCATTGARGTGGTCCTTCTCGAGATTACCATCGGGTCAGTCTGTTTGTAAGTATCTACTAATAAACTGCTTGCTACTGAAGAGTGTTTGTGTGTGTGTGTGTTTGTGCTGGCTTGCCAAACYGGATGTTTGGCCCCCGGGAATCTAACTAGAACATGATCTCAGGAAAAAATCAACATAGTGGAGTTTTTCTCAGGGTGTTTTAAGAGAAGACAACTATGAAGCTGTAATAAATTCATTTGCTTCTGGATCAATTAAGTTTAAAGCTGTTGATGGATAGTAGTAGGTACAGAAGGAGAAGCAGTTAGAGAGTGAAATCGTCAAATAATGAAGTTGAATGGATTTGAAGTAAGAATTAATTCACTCATGGGAAAGTGCTTCTTAATTCTGAYGAGAAAGCACCTAGAGATAAAGATTCTGGTCTTTACCACTTCTTTCCTTTGACCCCTACTGCCAGTACCTAGGCTTATTTTCCATTTTATAGGGTTAGAGATAATGCAAAATCTGAGCTTTAAGACTTTTTATTCTCAAAGRAAAGAAGAAAGAATCTGCCTGCAAAATCTGTTTGCTTACCAAACAAGTCTGATGTACTTGCTCAACTAACCATGGAAGTAGTTCATGCTTATTTCCTAATAGCAGCTAAATAAAGCCAAGGACAACACTCAGCTGAACAGCAGTTGTAGGAAAGTTAACCAGAACAAAGAATTAAATCCAGATTAATTTTGGTTAATTCTATAGCACTTTGCTTGCCTTTTTCTTGCCTGAACTTCAAAGATTTCCAAGCAGTATTATAACACACACATCTCTGTTACTCAGTAATTTCATCTCCCATACATGTTTTTGAAAATMCTTATTTTGGTTCCAAAGGGATAGATTTGATGCAAACAAAGAAAGTAACTSTTCAGGAGATGCCAGATATGTTCATCTAAACCATTGGGAGCTGCACAGAAACAGAAGGGAAAAACCTCTGAGTCCCTTGCTCCCAGGAGCATTACTCCATTTTATCTGAGTTAAGGAAGATCATGTTTAATGCTTGAAGGGCCAATGGCCCTTTCTGCTAGATTCCTTCTAGTAGAGAGCAGAGGTGGACAAACTGCAGTACCTTAYACAAGCCTTCAGGCAGGAGGCTATGTGAGAGGTGGAAAAGAGCCATATGGCTGTGCTAGGTGCACTGGAGCCTGGTTGGAGTAAYAAGAACAAGGCAGAGGTGAGGCAAGGCAAGCGGATATATTATTATATCTTTTTCTCTGACATATAAAGAATTCAGCTTAAATCTGTATCTCACTCCTGATTTTACTCAGGGTGTGAGCWGACCTGAGTGCACTGCAGATGATCAGAAAGTTAGGGGTGAAGAATGAGGTCCATTTACAAGCTAACTTGACATCAAAAAAAATTACAGCCTTTAGAAGAAATAGCATTTTTCTATTCAGATAGAGTCTATGTAACTCATACTAAAAAAAGGTCAGTCTTTTTCATACTTATGTGATTGATTTTGATAATGCATGATTTCAGTGTTGAGACTCAAGCCTCAGTGAATAGTTTGAAATCTGAGAGCATCACTGGCATAAAGGATGCTGAAAAAATATTGAGTAAGCCCTTGTTCATAGCTGTGAAAGTCCAAGGCCCATTGYCTACAAGTAAACTGGTTTACGATGCATGAATGCCTGTCTACCTGCAACGAGATACTTCCCAAATAAATGACAGGACTTGGGACATAGGGTGTAAAATAAGAAAAACAAGGCACTGAGGGATTACTGACATTTTGCTGTTACTGACTGTTATGCAAAGAAATTTGTTTACAGGAAAAGAGGAAAAATTAATTTACATAAAACTCAKAAATTTTTGGTACTATAAAACAAACTTTAAGTGTAGAGAAAGAATTATTACTAGTCCAGAACTAATTATTAGAGAAAGAAAAACAGATGATATATAAATGGAAAAAATATTTTAATATATTAACAATATTACAAATAAAAAAAAATGATATATTTAAATATGATAAAACAAAATTCTTAGTTTCTACTTTTCCTGAAGAATAGAACACAGAAGGYCTGAGGCACAGAGCTGCCAGCAAGCAGCCCCAGCGGGCTGGGGCAGCGCGGGCTCTTCAGCGCCGGCTGTACGGCTGTTTGGAGCGGCGCTGTAGCYGCCCGCGGCCCGGCCTTCGCTCTGGCCCCGTCTGGCCTGAGCGCCTGCTGCTCGCGGGAGCCTGGGAGCTGGCCGACGATGCTGCCTGTCTGCTGGTGCTGGCGCTGGCCGTCCCCGACTGCGTGCTGGAGGCTGCAGGAGAGGCAGGAAGGTCAGCAGCATGGCCCCTTGCGCCCAGGCCGGGAGAGGCCAGAGCGCAGGCTGCCCGGCGAGGAGAGAGCCTCTGCCAAGCGCAGCCTGAGCAGCCGCAGGCGGGCCTTGTCTGGCTCCTGCCTCTGGCCTGGGGGCGCCTGCATGCACCCGGGCTCTCCTCTTACCGGTGCCCAGCCCCGCACAGTCGTCACACTCCCAGGTGGCTGTGGAGGGCCTCAAGGCGGAGCAGCGGCGGTGCGTGCCCTTGGCAGCACAGGAGGAGCAGAGCAGCAGCTGCCACGGCCTGGGAAAGCAAAGGGGTGGGTGGCCAGAGGGGCAGCCAGGGCTGGCAGGGACACCAGGGAGGCAGCCAAGGGCAGAGGGAGGTGAGCAGGAGGCTACCCGGCAGAGCTCCCCCAGCTGAGCAGGCACCACCTGAGCAACAAGAGGCCTTGCTCCCGCAGCCCTGCAGGGTGGCAAGAGCCTGGGCACAGCCCCAGGCCAACCCTCCGCTCCTTGGTGTGCCACTAGCCCAGAGCTAGCAGGAGATGATGCCTCCTGGCCTGGGAGCTCGGCACTGCCGTGGGAAAGCCCTCTCCCTCTCTCTCTCCTTCCTGCCCTGCAGGCCGTCCATCCCCCTTCCAAAGACCTTCCGAGATGGTGCCAGGCTGCCACAAAGGCACCTGCCGCCACGTGGGCAGGGGGGGAAACTGCTGCTTGGCTGACTTACCCCTCTTCCGCTGCCTCCTCTCGGCCGCGCGCACAAAGACACCKGCTGGCATCGCATCGCCCGTGCCTCTCGTAGAGCTCCTCAAAAGCTCCCTCTGCCTCCCACGTGGGTTGTCTGCCGGGCAGAAGCCAAGCAAGGGCATGAGCCTCCCYGGCCCCTTCGGCCCGTGCCCTTCTTCTCTCTCGTGGCCACAGGGCAARGGCAGAAGAGAACCAACCTGAGGGGCACTCGGATGCCCACGGAAGACATTTCCCACAGGAAAGCCTCCCTGTCTTGGCACTGCGGGCACTGGAAGCAGAAGAAGCCCGCCCCAAGAGCCTGTCGCTGCAAGAGAGCCCCAGGCAGCGTGAGTGGGCCACTGCCCGCTGCTGGCCACCTGCCGTGCCCAAGGGGCGCGGGAAGGGCCTCCTACCTGGACGCAGCCACGGTGGAACCACGCGTGCTTACACGCGGGGCACACCAGCGTGTGGTGGGAGAGCTTTCCCTCCACGGGCTCCAGACAGATGAGGCAGGAGGTCTCCCCATCCTGGTGCGCCTGCACTTGTTGCTCYGGGCGATGTGCCCGGCAGAAGGACCTGGGCGCAACACGGAAGCGCTGGGCAAGGTCGGGACGTGCGGAGTCGCCCCGCCTTTCTCGACAAGACTACCCCAAAGGCGGCAGAGGCTGCTTGCTCCCTGGGCAACACGCGCGAGTCTCTCTTCCCATCCCTTTCCCACTTCCCCTGCATCTGCCACTCGAGGGGCGCGGCAGGTTCTGCCAGAGGCCTGCACATCCTGCCTCTCACGGGGGCTCCGGCGCCCTCTCGCCCAGCTGGGCACCTTGCCTGCGCATGGCTGGTGGCAGACCCTCCCGCTCTGCTCCGGCACCCAGGGCAGGGGAAACGGTGGCAGAAAGGAGCCCTCCACGCCCCGGCGCTGGCTCTGGCAGGGCTCTGGCAGGGGCACCGCCGGGCAGAGCACGCAGCTGCTTTGTCCGCTTGGCCGGCGCCGGCAGGAGGCCGACTGAGGCCAAGGCAGCCCAGCAC